>NC_054543.1:48323524-48593524 GCF_017654505.1 Polyodon spathula
GGAAGCTACAGTTTACCCGTATATTAAATCCATCATGTTCACTTTATCTTATAGGTTTACAGTATATCAGTAGATAAAATCTATCATGTTCACTTTATCTTATAGCTACTGCAGGCAGATGTCACCGAGTTGTATTATGCTGTGTCTGTCACAGTAAAATGCTGTATCCATTGATCTAGTGCTGCAACAGTGGGTGTCCGAAAATGGGCACTTTGAGCTTTTGTTATTAGATACATTTGTAGCTGACAGCAATGACATCTCAAGATATACTTATGGATTTGTGGTTATCAGTTTTTTTTTGTTTTCACTTCTCAATAAAAGGAACTGTGTTTGGGTCAGCTCCTGTGTTTCTACCACCCATGGTGAAGTGATGGAAGCTGTTGTAATGACAGGCGCTGATTAAGAGAGGTGTATCCCACTCACTAGCTCTGAGCCAAACTCTGCATGTGTGTGACTCGCTTGATCTTCTTCATAGAACATGTTCAAGTAACGTCTTGTCAGAAGGGCTGGGTCCACTGGGCCTTAATAACAGCATCTGTCAGAGCACTCTCGAATTCGAGCCTCCAACACCGTAAAAACATTTTGAATAAATGACTTTGGCCTTGTCAGCTACAGTACTTCAAACAAGTCGCTGCTTCCCTGAAATGGAATGGTGAAAAACTGTTGAAAACAGACTTACCCGCTATTAAAGGATTTGTTTTCGTATGTTGACAACCAAATCTTGTTTTCTTTGCTTGACATCTCAGCCAGTGCTTTCCATTAAATACAAAATATTATAAAATGAGAATGTACAGATACATACTGTTGGTCGTCTCGGTTTCTTGTCGTATTAAAGAGCAGCTTGCTATGGGTGTGAAGAATGATCTGAATTACGATATTCTTCTTGTTGTTCATATTTAAGATTCACTTTGTATCATTCACTGTTTCAGACTTTAAAACTCAAAGATAAAAGCACCCCTGTGGCTGCAGGAGAGCTCTGAGAATCATGTCTACTTACAAATACATCCTGTACAATCATTTGCCTCCCTACCCATGGGTGTGCCAGAGCCAATGCAATGTTCTCTCCAGAATTCCTAGTGAAGACCGGCCACTTCGCACAGCCAGAACGTGAACCCGCGCTCCCTGACTGTATGACTCACCCTGCACACCACACAGCCAGAACGTGAACCCGCGCTCCCTGACTGTATGACTCACCCTGCACACCACACAGCCAGAACGTGAACCTGCGCTCCCTGACTGTATGACTCACCCTGCACTCCACACAGCCAGAACGTGAACCCGCGCTCCCTGACTGTATGACTCACCCTGCACACCACACAGCCAGAACGTGAACCCGCGCTCCCTGACTGTATGACTCACCCTGCACACCACACAGCCAGGATGTGAACCTGCACTCCCCTGACTGTATGACTCACCCTGCACACCACACAGCCAGAACGTGAACCTGCACTCCCCTGACTGTATGACTCACCCTGCACACCACACAGCCAGAACGTGAACCCGCGCTCCCTGACTGTATGACTCACCCTGCACTCCACACAGCCAGGATGTGAACCTGCACTCCCCTGACTGTATGACTCACCCTGCACACCACACAGCCAGGACGTGAACCTGCACTCCCCTGACTGTATGACTCACCCTGCACACCACACAGCCAGAACGTGAACCCGCGCTCCCTGACTGTATGACTCACCCTGCACACCACACAGCCAGAACGTGAACCTGCACTCCCCTGACTGTATGACTCACCCTGCACACCACACAGCCAGAACGTGAACCTGCACTCCCCTGACTGTATGACTCACCCTGCACACCACACAGCCAGAACGTGAACCCGCGCTCCCTGACTGTATGACTCACCCTGCACACCACACAGCCAGAACGTGAACCCGCGCTCCCTGACTGTATGACTCACCCTGCACACCACACAGCCAGAACGTGAACCCGCGCTCCCTGACTGTATGACTCACCCTGCACACCACACAGCCAGGACGTGAACCTGCATTCCCCTAACTGTATGACTCACCCTGCACACCACATGGTCGTGCTTTTACCAGGCGAGCCACTTGGGGACCATACCTCACAAATCTTTACAATGCTTACCTTTGCTTTACCATGCTTTCATTATGCGTTATTGCACTTTGCTGTGCTTTTACTATGGGAAACTTTTATAAGGGATTGGGTTAAACCTCTGAGAGCAATACATGACTCAATCTAATTCAACTCCACCTGTAGTCCCTTCATATGCATATTTTAAATACCCAACCCAGAAAGCTCCTGTAGAGCACAGTCAAGACCATGTCTTAAACCAGCTGCTGGTTTCCTGTTTGAAAATACTCCTGACATCATTACATCTACAGGGGGTTACACCGAATGTGTCCATTTATTAAATAAAATAGCTTCTGCCCTACGGCGTGATTCCTTAGATTTAAGGTTCACATAACATTTTCCATACCTCGTCCCCAGCACACACACCCATTGTGCCGCATAAGAAACTGAGTTTGTTTCTAGCGGTAAACGGAAAATGTACTGTTTAATTATTAGATGGGGCAACAGTACCACTTTTATCTCGGTTTACCTTTAAAAAGAAAAAGAAATTCAGTACATGTTTTTGTAATGAATCCAAATCCACTGTAATCTCTGCCTGTCTAGTAATTTCAGTAGTGCGCAGCATTGTCAAATTGACACTTGACTTGCTTGCCAGTAGTGAAAACATGAATTAGAATAAGAGGATGCACAAAGCACTTGCTGGTATTACTGAAAGTTTGCCTACAGCATCAAGATAATAATATCAGGTTACCAGCATGCTAAAACTTGACTTTATGAGCGGGTGTGTTAAGTTTATGAGCGGGTGTGTTGAGTTTATGAGCGGGTGTGTTGAGTTTATGAGTGGGTGTGTTGAGTTTATGAGTGGGTGTGTTGAGTTTATGAGCGGGTGTGTTGAGTTTATGAGTGGGTGTGTTGAGTTTATGTGTGGATGTGTTGAGTTTATGAGTGGGTGTGTTGAGTTTATGAGCGGGTGTGTTAAGTTTATGAGCGGGTGTGTTGAGTTTATGAGCGGGTGTGTTGAGTTTATGAGCGGGTGTGTTGAGTTTATGAGCGGGTGTGTTGAGTTTATGTGTGGATGTGTTGAGTTTATGAGCGGGTGTGTTGAGTTTATGAGCGGGTGTGTTGAGTTTATGAGCAGGTGTGTTGAGTTTATGAGTGGGTGTGTTGAGTTTATGTGTGGATGTGTTGAGTTTATGAGCGGGTGTGTTGAGTTTATGTGTGGATGTGTTGAGTTTATGAGCGGGTGTGTTGAGTTTATGTGTGGATGTGTTGAGTTTATGAGTGGGTGTGTTGAGTTTATGAGCGGGTGTGTTGAGTTTATGAGTGGGTGTGTTGAGTTTATGTGTGGGTGTGTTGAGTTTATGAGTGGGTGTGTTGAGTTTATGAGCGGGTGTGTTGAGTTTATGAGTGGGTGTGTTGAGTTTATGAGCAGGTGTGTTGAGTTTATGAGTGGGTGTGTTGAGTTTATGTGTGGGTGTGTTGAGTTTATGAGTGGGTGTGTTGAGTTTATGAGCGGGTGTGTTGAGTTTATGAGCGGGTGTGTTGAGTTTATGAGTGGGTGTGTTGAGTTTATGAGTGGATGTGTTGAGTTTATGTGTGGATGTGTTGAGTTTATGAGCGGGTGTGTTGAGTTTATGTGTGGGTGTGTTGAGTTTATGAGTGGGTGTGTTGAGTTTATGTGTGGGTGTGTTGAGTTTATGAGTGGGTGTGTTGAGTTTATGAGCGGGTGTGTTGAGTTTATGAGTGGGTGTGTTGAGTTTATGAGCGGGTGTGTTGAGTTTATGAGCGGGTGTGTTGAGTTTATGAGTGGGTGTGTTGAGTTTATGTGTGGGTGTGTTGAGTTTATGAGCGGGTGTGTTGAGTTTATGTGTGGATGTGTTGAGTTTATGAGCGGGTGTGTTGAGTTTATGTGTGGGTGTGTTGAGTTTATGAGTGGGTGTGTTGAGTTTATGAGCGGGTGTGTTGAGTTTATGAGCGGGTGTGTTGAGTTTATGTGTGGATGTGTTGAGTTTATGAGTGGGTGTGTTGAGTTTATGAGCGGGTGTGTTGAGTTTATGTGTGGGTGTGTTGAGTTTATGAGCGGGTGTGTTGAGTTTATGAGCGGGTGTGTTGAGTTTATGAGCGGGTGTGTTGAGTTTATGTGTGGGTGTGTTGAGTTTATGAGCGGGTGTGTTGAGTTTATGTGTGGATGTGTTGAGTTTATGAGTGGGTGTGTTGAGTTTATGAGTGGGTGTGTTGAGTTTATGAGTGGGTGTGTTGAGTTTATGTGTGGGTGTGTTGAGTTTATGAGTGGGTGTGTTGAGTTTATGAGTGGGTGTGTTGAGTTTATGAGTGGGTGTGTTGAGTTTATGAGTGGGTGTGTTGAGTTTATGAGCGGGTGTGTTGAGTTTATGAGTGGGTGTGTTGAGTTTATGTGTGGGTGTGTTGAGTTTATGAGTGGGTGTGTTGAGTTTATGTGTGGGTGTGTTGAGTTTATGTGTGGGTGTGTTGAGTTTATGTGTGGGTGTGTTGAGTTTATGTGTGGGTGTGTTGAGTTTATGTGTGGGTGTGTTGAGTTTATGTGTGGGTGTGTTGAGTTTATGAGCGGGTGTGTTGAGTTTATGAGTGGGTGTGTTGAGTTTATGTGTGGGTGTGTTGAGTTTATGAGTGGGTGTGTTGAGTTTATGAGCGGGTGTGTTGAGTTTATGAGTGGGTGTGTTGAGTTTATGAGCAGGTGTGTTAAGTTTATGAGCGGGTGTGTTGAGTTTATGAGCGGGTGTGTTGAGTTTATGTGTGGGTGTGTTGATTTTATGAGCGGGTGTGTTGAGTTTATGTGTGGATGTGTTGAGTTTATGAGTGGGTGTGTTGAGTTTATGAGCAGGTGTGTTAAGTTTATGAGCGGGTGTGTTGAGTTTATGAGCGGGTGTGTTGAGTTTTATGAGTGGATGTGTTGAGTTTATGAGCGGGTGTGTTGAGTTCAATGACAATAATGAGTTTATGAGTGGGTGTTTCTTTAAAGCAGTTCATATCCAGGACAGACAGCAGAGAATTGGCACTCTAACAATGCCAGGTGGCAGTAATGTAACAGAAACGATATGGTGTTTGGACCAGGCATTGCTGGGCCCAGGCACAGACAGTTCTAATACATGAGAAACCCAGGATCTTCTAACAATCCGAAATGACTGAAGATTTCAGAACCAGCCTTTGAAAACACGCTGCCACTCCTTGCTAGCATTGTATTCCCATCTGCGTTATTTAATAGCTTGTCAGAGTGATTCTAGTTTCATAAGATATTGTAGATAAGATAAGCCTGGTATCTAAGAATAACAGTATCATTTCTTATTTCCAGACAAAGCTATTTTGAACTGGTAAAGGACGACTACTCAGTTATCTTAGACTCAGTCTCAATTATCTTAATTTGACTAGCAGTATTTAAAAAGATGTTTAAATGTTCATTAGTAATTGTGCAGAATGCCTTTTAAATGATAGACATGGAGGTAGTTATACAACTTCAGAGCCATGTAAATCTTGCGGACCAGCAAAACGCTTATAAATATTTCCCATAGTAAAAGCATAGCAAAGTGTAATAAAGCATAGGTAGGCATTGTAAAGAATAGCGAGGTATGATAAAGCATATTAATAAACATGACAAACGAGTGTGCACTATAGTAAATGCACAGTATAACCGTGGGAAAAGCATGGGGGAAAACTGCAAAAATACAGTGAAAAAATACAGTGGTAAACTTTTATAATGGTACCTATAAACTAATAGTGGTTTCTTGCTAGAGCCAGCTGGGTTATCACTTTACAGTATGGTTTAGTAATCATTCACTAAGGACAGCAATCAATCTGCAGTGCTTTATATTTACCAGCTTTACAATCCTGCATGACCTTGCTAATGGCTGAGTGTATTTAAAAGTATTTAGAAATGTGCATGCATTCAGGGTTCCATTCACTCACTGTAGGTTTTTTTTACATGTCTGTTACAGTTCAATCTCCGATCTGTCTAGTCGCTGTAGGACACGAGTAAACCTCTGATATCCTGCAAGCTATATATCTTTCTTAACAAGCATTCCCACTGACTTGTCATTCTTGTACTGGGAAGCACTACACTGCTCTGTATTAAATGTGACATTAAATGCACAGTTCTCATCTTCAAAGCTGGGCTGCAGACGCTCCAGCAAGCACTCCGAGATTACTGCTGGTAAAAAAAGTAATAACACACTGCCCACACTTTCAGAAGGTGTTTGTCTTACAGTAGCCATCTGGCCATGTTTGTGAAAGAGGAGAGTCACTACCTAACAACAAGAGCCATTACATAAATCTCTAAACTGGGGAGTGGAGGGGAAACTAGCGAGATCCCTTTACTGGAATTTAGTCACAACAAGCAGATAGCTAAAACAAAGTAAAGAAGACACAACAATATAGCGTACATCTCCCAGCTATGCATCACATTACATGCCATTAGATACTTCTTGCTTGGGCAAGAGTCACTTAGTCTGTCCAAATAGCCTTGCTGGAAAGCCTTGCATGTAAAGAAGCATCGGTGTGTGGATATGCATGTAACGCTATTCTGATGTGTGCTTGTCAGTCTTGAGTGTGCCTTTAATCCTCAGCATTACAACAGTCTCCGGCCTTGTCAAGCGCTATTTGAAAGTGAAGCAGAAAGTGCTTACAGAGTGATTGAACAGACTTGGATAATCACCACTGAGGAACCACAGCCTGGGGAACAGGGATCTTTGATTTCAATCTGCTGTTATTTTCATTTACATATTACAACACCTCCTTGTTCTGTTACTTATGCCAGTGGTTTCATTATGATCTTTTTCAGTAACTTAATTTTAGGGCCTTGCCTGAGATCCTACTTGAGATGGATATGCATGCCTTGGAAACATGCCACTTGGATGTAAGCAGACGTGCCCTGGCCCAAAATCTGCCACAGCTATGCAGTACTGTCTGCGTTCTGTGCCATGTTTACTCACCTTAAATGAGCTGAACAACCTGGATTAACACTACAACACATATAAAACAGTCATGTTAGCTGGATTAACACTACAACACATATAAAACAGTCATGTTAGCTGGATTAACACTATAAAACAGTCAATGTTAGATCTGTTTTACAAATTCAATACAAGATATTGAGATTAATCACTTCTTGGAACAGGGCCATAATGGAAAACAAGACATTGTTTACCATGATCCCAAAATGTTTAATATACAGTCCCAATCGGATTCGACTTTCCCTTCCAGACACTTGCAAAAGAGAGTCCACATTTACAACTTTCAACATGCCAGGTTAAAATCTGTTTCAGTTAAAGGAGAGGAGAATCAAATATTTCAGTTAATATAGATCTATATTAATGCATAGCTCTAATGTGTACATGTTGCCATTAATGTGACATCTCTTTACCTGTAGAGATATTTTTCACACCTTGACTGCAGCCCCATATTTACAGTGACACAAAATTATAAAAAGAAACATGCAATTTAAAATTACACAAAGCTGATCAGAAGAGTCTTGTCAATCTGTTTTAGAAAAGTGACGCTATTGTGCCACAAATCTTTAACGATTCTTTTCGTAGGTGCTGACGTGATGTTAGAGTGAAAGCAAGGTCTGCGGACTGTGTTTATTGGTAACTGGTGTCAACGAAAGGCATAAAGGAGGAAATGCACAAAGCCATTTCCTCCAGTGTCCGAATTATATTAAAAAACAACTGAAGAATTTAATTCAAGGGCTCTTGATGTTTATTTTATACACGTTTCTTTTTCGGGAATCAATGATGCTATGGGCACTTAGTAAAAGACTGTGATGCCCTCCCACCCCACCACCCTCTAGTGTGCTAGTAGATGCTACATGTTAGCTTGTATATCTTAGTTCATTGTCTACCCTTTTGACTCTTTCTGTTTAATCTGCAGCCCTCCTGGATTAACTGGTAGCCCTGTCATCTCCGACATCTCCCTCATTCGACTGTCCCCCCACCCTGCCGCCGTCGGGGAGCACCCCTTCAACGCTCCTCACCACTACGTCAGCCCCCACATGGAGAACTACCTCCGCTCCGTGCACGGCAGCCCCACACTCTCCATGATCTCAGCAGCCCGAGGCCTGAGCCCAGCGGAGGGTGAGTAATGCACAGCCTCCTCGAGAGCACTCGAGAAGGGGCTGCAGATGTTTCAAGTGCAGCAGAACAATGACCAGGACTGGAGCAGATTAGCCTCTCCGGCAATAAAACAGGAAAGCTTTATTTGAACCTGATGTATGTGGTGTGCTTGAGGTTGCCCCCTTTGCAATCCTTTAGTGAGAGCTATGGTGTGCAGCCCACTTCTGGAGAACTTTATTGCAGCTTAACATAAAAAGGTAGAGTGTTAGGTTAACGCTGCCACCCAGACGGACAAGTTTGTGATCTACAATGCTCTGCTCTTCATGTCATAACAAAGTGGTACAAAAGGGTTGGCTACAAAGGGTAATTCAAAATAGAAAAGATTCTTTGCAGATTTATCAGGTTACTTTCTCATGAAGCTTCCTAATTTTGAGATCTCCAGTATATACACATGTACATACAGACCAGGCATTTTGTATTGTGTGTCGTTCTTCTAAAGGAGAACCATCCTACACAGTTGTGTCTGGTGGAGCTTGCTGTGTGCTACCAATGCGTTATTTTAACGTGGCTGTTTTGCCAGTGGAAACAGGAGTTCGCTGGATTGTGCTCAGGGTGATGACAGCTCCTTTGTTGTAGCTGTATTACTATAACAGGTTCAGACCGAGAGCCAGAATGGGAACTAAATCACCTTTTTACAGTCTGACAACAGTAGAGCACCTGAGCTTTTAAAGTTAAATAAGCAAAGCAGAGTAGATCTTACTGGACATAAAAGAAAAAAAAATGACTGGAGAAGTCCCACCGACTTTAAACTGATCCATTCATAAAAAAAAACAAAAAACAAATAAACAACAACAAATTCAAATGAGCACTAAATGGAATCAGGCCTTACAAACTCCACTAGCGTGTGTTGAATCCATGAAGCTCAACAGCACTGCATCCCCTCTGCTTTGTCATACCCTCCCCTAACCTTAACCAAAGGGGAATGATCCTGGACACATTAACAGCTGTAAACCTCTGAGGATCTTGGAGAGGTATTTCCTGTGAGAATGATAGTGCTAGGGGGAGGGTTGGAATTCAGCCTTTGAAATGAGAATGTATCAGTTTGGTCCTCTCAGTTGGAGCTGAATAAGAAAGCAGAATGTAAGAAGTGCTCAGAAAGCATAGAGGCTGCTCTTCCCACCAAGCTGAATCCCTTGCTAGCACACAGTTAGCCCAGGGCAGGACCTGATTGTTGTTTTGAATGATCCCTGGGTTTTTAGCTGCTTCACTTTGGTAGAGTGTGGGTAAGTTTTAACCATCACATTGTGTTCGGGGGTGTATGCTTATGTTTTGTTTCTATCAGAACGGTTGCTTTTCACATGCTCTAGCTGCCCTGGAGTATGATTGCAGGCAGCTGCAGTGGTCGTCTGGCAATCGTTTTTAACAAACCTGCCTCGGAACAGTCCTGGCAGTTTGTAGTATAAGTAGCAGCCAATGTCTGGCAAACAAGTTGCACTTTTCTTATCATGTTACTGCAGGAGAACTTAGTTTTAAGAATGTTCTTATGTTTAGAGAGCAATAGATTCCAAATGCAGTCCAGGCATGTCATAAGCCCACCTGTGATCACTGACCAGAAAGTGTAATAAAGAGATTCGTTTTTCACTAGGACTGGGTTTGGGGTTATCTGCTGGTTTCAGGCTGATCAAAAGTAGTTACTTGGTACATGTAGGAAAAATCTGGATATTATGAAGCTGAAAAAGGCCTGTTTTCATTTGCATAACTTATAATTTCCTTTGAAACAAGTACGGCAAAAAGTGGTGAAAACAAAACAAACAACAGGCTGCACAGAAAAAATTTTAAACAGAACAGATGTTTCCAAATGTTGTAGAGAAGCAGAAATGAAACTCAGCGAACCAAGTGACTCGGGCCACGTAAAACAAATTCATGTCTAATCCTTATTGCCTCTGACACTTTTAACCCTGGTTTAATAGATGCAGATGCTAACACTGTTACATCATTATTACTGCAGGGGATAGCGGTCCTTCCCCCTGTCAGTTCGGTTTCTGCACTGGAAAAACAATTCAGGGAGCTGGGTTTGTTTCTAAGTTTGAGGAAACAGAGGAATGCAGAGGCCCCAGCTCGGCTCTCTTTTGTCCACACAAACACGCCCAAACCAGCGTCATTCAAAGCCCTACGAAATCCTTTCTGGGAGAGCAGAGGAGGCAATGTACTCCAGTGCAGCAGTCTCACAACACACCGCCTCACAAGGGGCTGTTAACCAGCGTGGAGTACGGTTCGATTTGTTTTCTCGCTTTCTTCTGCTCCCCTGCAGTTACACATGAACACTTAAAGGAGAGAGGGCTTTTCAGCCTGCCCCCTCCCCCCCCTGGAGCTACCCCTGCTGAGTACTACCACCAAATGGCAGTGATGGCCAGCCACCGCAGCCCTTACGGGGAACTCCTGATGCAGAGCGGAGCAGCAGCAGCGATGGCTGCACACCTCCCGGACTACATCAACCCCGTGGATGGTAAGTCAGCCACTCTCTCTTTATACAGACTCTCATAGTCACCACAGCACTTCACGCAAGGGATCAGCAAACAGGAGGCAGATTCAGCTTGCAGTGGGATGAGTCATGAGTACATTTCAAGTTTCAACATCCTGCTGTAGTGTTACAGTATGGCACGGTGTGGAGGTTTCAGTATCCTGCTGTAGTGTTACAGTATGGCACGGTGTGGAGATTTCAATATCCTGCTGTAGTGTTACAGTATGGCACGGTGTGGAGGTTTCAGTATCCTGCTGTAGTGTTACAGTATGGCACAGTGTGGAGATTTCAATATCCTGTTGTAGTGTTACAGTATGGCACGGTGTGGAGGTTTCAGTATCCTGCTGTAGTGTTACAGTATGGCAGGATGTGGAGGTTTCAATATCCTGCTGTAGTGTTACAGTATGGCAGGGTGTGGAGGTTTCAGTATCCTGCTGTAGTGTTACAGTATGGCACGGTGTGGAGATTTCAATATCCTGCTGTAGTGTTACAGTATGGCAGGGTGTGGAGGTTTCAGTATCCTGCTGTAGTGTTACAGTATGGCAGGGTGTGGAGATTTCAATATCCTGCTGTAGTGTTATAGTATGGCAGGGTGTGGAGATTTCAATATCCTGCTGTAGTGTTACAGTATGGCACGGTGTGGAGATTTCAATATCCTGCTGTAGTGTTACAGTATGGCACGGTGTGGAGGTTTCAGTATCCTGCTGTAGTGTTACAGTATGGCACGGTGTGGAGGTTTCAGTATCCTGCTGTAGTGTTACAGTATGGCATGGTGTGGAGATTTCAATATCCTGCTGTAGTGTAATGTACTATTAGATATTCATTGAACTTTCCCTGCCCCAGCACCTAAGATTCTTTGTTTTATCAATATCAGCTTTTTCCCACCATAAAAACCCTCTTAAAGTTTGTTTTTCCATTTTGCACGGTGTAGAGGCACAGCAGCATGCCTCCAGCAGTTACTAACAGGCTCTGAGTATCACAGGATCACAGTCACTTATTGAATGAAGTCATATATGATCAATGAAGCATCCTGAAACAGCACAGCAGCATGCCTCCAGCAGTTACTAACAGGCTCTGAGTATCACAGGATCACAGTCACTTATTGAATGAAGTCGTGTATGATCAGTGAAGCATCCTGAAACAGCACAGCAGCATGCCTCCAGCAGTTACTAACAGGCTCTGAGTATCACAGGCTCACAGTCACTTATTGAATGAAGTCGTGTATGATCAGTGAAGCATCCTGAAACAGTGCACCTGCCAGCTACAACACAACACTAGAGATGCATAAAGAAACTGTTCTTTAACTTGGTACTTTATATATAGCTCCAGTCAGCCTACCTTCAGAATATACAGCCAGGTACAGACTGTAATGCGTGCAGCAATCACCCAGAACAGGCTTGAGGCTGTGAAGTAAATGAAGCCCTTGTGCTTTAGTAAGAGGCGTTTAGCGCACTCGTTTAAATTGTAACATTCTCGCCATGCCTTGCGCCCGAGAGACGGGAAAGACGACAGTTTATATTCTCTTAGCATGACGTGAAAAAACACTAGAAAAAAATGTCAGCTCTGTGAGTGGAGTGTTCAATATATTACTTTCTTTAAAATGTGCACTCATGAACTGAGCTTGCACTATCCATCACAGCTGATGAGAAGCTCCTCAGTGATGTACCCCTGCAAGCTACGGCTGTAAGTCTGGATGGAAAAACATAGCTAGGTCTGCCACACATATTTACTGAGGTAGCTTCTGTACTGTGTGTGTAAACAGCCAGCAACACTATCCACACTGCCTTTCTCAGTGAGCTTGGTATTCACTTTCTTCTTGGTTGGTTTGATGTTGTTTTGAATTTGGTAGCCGAGGCGATGAAAGTAGAGTGGGAGGCAAAATCTCAAAAAACAAAACAAGTTATTGATCTTTGTTAATGGAACTGTATAAACATGCAGAGTCTGGAGATGTAATGCAACATTTTATTCTGTGCACCATTAACTATCAACTCTATGGATTAATAACAGTATGTGTATTGATGGAGTCCAGATTACTGGTTTTAGGGTGAATGTACTGTAGGTAGCCTGGTAGATTATTCTACTATCTGTTTTTTAAACAGATTTTGTAAAAATGCATTTCTTCCCTAGTGTATGCTTCTAAACCATTCATTTGAATGTTTTATGTACAAGTACGTATTTTCCTAACTTTATATAATTTTACAATCACTTAAACGATTTGTGTGGCTGATTTTAAACAGATATGTCTGTTATTAGCAGTGGTAATGTTTAATAATACAGCTCAAGCAGTGTAATATGTACAGTTCATGTATAAGTAAGAGCTGTGTGTTTAAGACCACATCTGGCATTGCTAAGGTATATAGTGATATAAAATTGTTCAAAGGAGCTGATTACTTCAGAACTGTACTACTGTGCCATCTTGCTTTAACTGTCAGGCTTAACTCATTAAACTGCTTTCCTTTCCAAGTGAGCTTTTCCGTTTTTTGCCGTCACTTTTAAATTCATATGCTGGTGTAATCTTGTCACTGAAGCCTCTTTTAAAAAGCTGTAATGTGTTTCTCGGTGTTAGCTGAGAACTTGAATTACACCTCAGGATAGCTCACAGCTTACACCTCACATTCCAACACATAATGTGTGCGGTTACATCGAAACCTAATTGCAAAGAAAAACAAATAGAGCATGGCTTCTATCGCTGATGAAAACGCAATGTTGCTCCAGTATGATAGTGTTGCGATGACCCTGCTGAATTATTAGTCTGATCTTGTTTAGGAAGAGCATGACTCAGTACAGGGGACTGCTGGACTAATCTTGCTATCCTCTTAAAAACAATGAATACCCAGTGTAGGGAGGGCCGTGCACGCCATCCCTGCTCATGACAGTGCTGTTCCATTCACTGTTGGGATTTCACTGTTACATACTCATTAATGCTTCATATATTATGTGTAATGTATTAATAAGGCTCCAGATCTTCATCCTGAGAAACCTCATCCAGAAATGTAGGGAATATCACCAGCCACTCTGCATGGGTTTCATAGAGTACTTGAAAGCCTTCGACTGCGTCAGCCATAACATCATCAGCCTCATCAAGTTGCTGTATGACAATCAGGAATCATCTCTTCTGACAGAAAGTGGATTAAAGGAATGGTTCCCAGTTGGAAGAGGTCAGACAGTAATGTGTCATGACTCCAATGCTGTTTAACATCTATGAGGAAGAAATATTCCAAAATGCACTACCATGACAAGATGATCAGGAGGAAGAGACCAGAAGAGACAGAATAAGGATTGGCGGGAGGGTGCATAACACCCTGAGATACCCAGACGACACCACTCTCTTGGAAGGAAGCAGAGAGAGACACCACTCTCTTGGAAGGAAGCAGAGAGAGACACCACTCTCTTGGAAGGAAGCAGAGAGAGACACCACTCTCTGGTGGAAGGAAGCAGAGAGAGACACCACTCTCTTGGAAGGAAGGAGAGAGACACCACCCTCTTTGAAGGAAGCAGAGAGAGACACCACTCTCTTGGAAGGAAGCAGAGAGAGACACCACTCTCTTGGAAGGAAGCAGAGAGAGACACCACTCTCTTGGAAGGAAGCAGAGAGAGACACCACTCTCTTGGAAGGAAACAGAGAGAGACACCACTCTCTTGGAAGGAAGCAGAGAGAGACACCACTCTCTTGGAAGGAAACAGAGAGAGACACCACTCTCTTGGAAGGAAGCAGAGAGAGACACCACTCTCTTGGAAGGAAACAGAGAGAGACACCACTCTCTTGGAAGGAAGCAGAGAGAGACACCACTCTCTTGGAAGGAAACAGAGAGAGACACCACTCTCTTGGAAGGAAGCAGAGAGAGACACCACTCTCTTGGAAGGAAACAGAGAGAGACACCACTCTCTTGGAAGGAAGCAGAGAGAGACACCACTCTCTTGGATGGAAGCAGAGAGAGACACCACTCTCTTGGAAGGAAACAGAGAGAGACACCACTCTCTTGGAAGGAAGCAGAGAGAGACACCACTCTCTTTGATGGAAGCAGAGAGACACCACTCTCTTGGATGGAAGCAGAGAGACAGCACTCTCTTGGAAGGAAGAAATGAGGACGTCTAAGAACAAAATGGGAAGATGGAATCAGGAGGCTTCTGAGGATGGATTTCAATGAGGCAAGCCTGAGGGCAGGAAATAGAATAGAATGGAGGCAGCTCGTGAGGGCAGCAACGTCTGATTGATATGCTTCTGATTGATTGAATGTGTCATTATATTATTCAGAAAGAATGCAATTGATAAGATTGGAAAAATGCTTTGAACATTTTGTTGTCATTGAGAGCGCATTGAAAAGGCTGTGCCACACATTTAAATGCCCTGAAGGAAAAAGACTAAGAGAATGTGATGTCCAGAGTCCACAACATTTATTTAAGTCCTTTCACAGCTTTTTTTCTTATTTGTCTTTCATCAAGGAGCTTAGGAGGACATGCAAAAAAAAAGTCAGACTGCTGGAGCCTGTGGGACATCTCTGGACAACAGCGGGTAGCGCAGTAATGTCTGCCATCCAGGCACTATTGGAAGCTGCACACAGAGAGGACCCCTGTTGCCTTTCCTTTCGTTCAGCACATGCAGCTGAGGGCTCGGAACGCATCCAGCATGAGCCACTTCTAATAAAATGTGCAGTCATGGTATTAGTTAGATTTACCAGGGAAAATAAACATTGAAATGGCCAAATAACTTAGCAGTGCAAATTTGGCACAATTTGGTGCCAGACTCTGGTTGGACCAGAAGATCTTTGTCAAAGCAGTCACTAATAAAAAGTGTTTTAATGACGTGCTTGAAGAGCCCAGGCCAGAGGGCTCTTCACACGACACACAGCCTCCAGTTTCCACTGGTAAACACAATATACACTTCCTCTGCAGACCAGCAGCAGAGCGCCAGTAAGCATGCCCTGCCACCAGACGTCACGCCTGCTTCAAGCAGCTAATGAATGGGGGCCAGTGGCTGAGCAGTCACTGCTGACATAAATCATAGGGGACCGAGGGAAGAAACAAGGACATGGCTTCTCTTTGTATTTAGTCATTTATCAAGGGAAGTGGCACATTAATAAACATCTCCCCTGAGGGGGGGGAGCAACAGAGATAAATAGCACTGGCAATCCTGAACGGTTCCTCAAGACACAGAGAGAAGGATTAAAGCAATGTAAATTGGAGGACATTCTGAGCAGGGCTGGTCATTCTTTTCTTATTTCATGGTTTTCAAAGGACCCGTCCCTCGTTAAGCCAATATTACATTTTCAAAGCAAATGTACTTATTGTAGATATATAGTTAACATCCCAAAATAAAAATAAAAAATGAATCACTTTTTGTGTACATCCCAAAACAAACTTTATTTTTTTATTTTTGTACCCTGCAGTTACACCTCCTTTCAAACACACACACACACACACACACACACACAACACACATATATATATATATATATATATATATATATATATATATATATGTCAGCTCGAATCAATAAATATGTGTTTTAATGCATGTTTCAATGTACAGTATTCACAAAAAACAACCTTTCTGCTTTCCTTGAAGGTGTGTGATGTAAAATCTAAGGTATTTTATGGGTTTCGAATACAAAGTGGCTGATAATTAAGTAACTGGCAGAAACAGCTGCTGTGCAGCGAGGAGACATATAGTTTAATGTCTCTGTTTAACAATAAAACAATCCAGCTGGTATTTTCCTACAAGGTGATTTGTACAAAAAATGTAGGGTTTCAACAAAACCGAAGGTAGTGGTATTTTAATCAGCTATATATATATATGTGTGTGTGTGTGTGTTTGTGTAAATGCATATGACTGTCTATGTGCTTGAATATCCAGTAGTATACATTGCATAGACTCTATTTGCACACACACAGCACTTGATGATATAATGATGTGCTCCCTGAGTGCAGTTTGCCTGTATTCTCTGTGTTAAGCACTTCCACATCACAAGGCTTTCCTAACAGCAGTTCTAAATGTACAGCACCTGTTCTGTGACCTGGGGCCTGAAGCAGCTGCAGTGTGTCAATGCTGGCTCTTCGCACCGCAGCATGCACTGGCTCTGATGGCGTGGGATAGCTCACGGAATGGTTAACGCCCAGCCACCCAAGGGGGCAGCTCTCCACTCTATGGAAAACTCGGGGACACAGACTTTCAGCAATCTTCTTCCCAAGGAAGAGATAGAATAACATGGTGTGGGCTGGCTGAGAAATAGAGCTGCCTTGAACCCTCACAACTGTTGGTGTCATTTCTTCTCTGTTGTGTGTGTGCGTGCGTGCGTGTGTGTGTGTGTGTGTGTGTGTGTGTGTGTTTGCGTGCGTGCGCACGCTTGTGTGTGAACCACAGTGCAATAATCTTGTGATAGATCAAAGGGTGTCTGGGTGAAAGGTCTCAAGCACATAGATCCACACCAGAGTACAGATCTACTCTACAGTACATCCACAAAAGGAATTATACGAGAAAGACAGAAATCCAACAAGTTTGTAAAGAATGACAATGTTTGACACCTCTGATAACAGAGGTCTATTATGATCTAAAGGCTTACTGTATATAATGAATAAAAGGGACAGAGGTTTGAAAAATGAAGGATCCAACAGTCAGCGTTAGCCTCTTTCTTTTCCTATTCGCTGCTTGTTAGAGCAGGTTTATTAACCCCAGAGGATGCCAGCGAAGCGGTTCTTACACCAGTAGCCATTCACATCCTTTGTTAGAATAGAAACATCATTCAGGATGGTCTCTCAGATATACTGTAATAACCTCTTATACTGGCTATGGACTTTATAATGCAGCTCAGTTACTGTGTAACTTGTAGTGCAAAGGTGCCAGTACTTGTGTTATAACCCACTTGGACTTGCTGAAGTGCTTTTGATCTTCTTATAAAGGTTGTTTTCTCTGCGACTGTGTGTCTCAATTTGAGTTTGGATGTGGGCATAAGATATCAAATTATAAGAGAAAAAAAAACAACATTATATCTAAAATCTAAAAGCACTGTACAGCACATAGCACAAAAATAGAACAAACCACAATGCCTTTGTGTAGCATGTCACACTGCCACAATCAGACCATTCAAATAACATGCAAATAACAGGATACACATAATACAAAAGCAGCAATTTGAAAGTTACATTAAAACCCACTACGATAACAAAGCCATTTTATAAAAGTGTGTTTTTAGTCTTGACTTGAAAACTGTAACGGTCCCAGCTTCCCTGACAAACAAAGGCAGAGCAACATGGGCCACCATGAAACGTGAATCTTCTTTTTTTTAAATTCAAATCAATTCTGTAAATTACAACCATTTAACAAACTGAATTGCATTTGCAGTAATTCGATTCTTATCACTGCAATTACTGCAAATTATTGGGAGCAATTCATTATCCCCAGCGAGATCCAAATCTGATTCGCAACACCGAATGTGAAAGATCATGGAGTTACACAACACTGTTGGAAATGTTCCCTGTAAAGAAGGTCCACAGCAGTACTCCAGAATGTGTTTCTGTGTTCAGTAGAGTTGGTGGAGAGAGCATTTCTTATGAAATGCATAAAAAAGGTGCTACAGTACTATCCTGTTATGGGGACCAGATGCTTGAGATGATCAGTTTTCTTGTTAGTACTGAGTTTAATAGAATTTAGCACTAAGAAGACTCTGGGTCATATATAACCTTAAAGAGCTTTGTCTGAGCCAAAGAAATCAACAGGAACTTTATTTCTGGTTAAGTTTCTACTAAAGCTGTCATTCTAATGAAGTTGTCATCCTAACAAAGGCTGATATCAGCTGTAGAAACTGAACTGTACAGCTGCAGAGACTGAACTGGACAGCTGTAGAAATAGAATTATGTTTTAATCAAGGATAAGTACTGATTTTGAATATGATTTTTAACAGAATCAGTACAAGTCACTAATCTGAACAGGTCATGACTGATGTGTTATATTCAAAGCCGTACGGTAATACAGTTTTTATTTCCCATTTCAGTATCTCGGTACTCCAGCCCACGGCTGACTCCGAGGCTCAGTCGAAAGCGAGCCCTTTCCATCTCGCCCCTCTCCGATGCCAGCATTGACCTCCAGACCATGATCCGCACCTCGCCCAACTCCCTGGTGGCCTATATCAACAACTCCAGGAGCAGCTCTGCAGCCAGCGGCTCGTACGGGCATCTCTCTGCCGGAGGAATCAGGTACATCAGGGGATTCAAAGCATCCTGCTGCAAATATATATATATATATATATATATATATATATATATATATATATATATATATATTCTCCATCTTTGTTTTTGTTTTCCTCCTCAGCCCTGCATTTGCTTTTCCCCACCCCATCAATCCCATGGCTTACCAGCAGATTCTGAACCAGCAGAGAGGCTTGAGCTCCGCGTTCGGGCACACCCCCCCTCTCATCCAGCCGTCTCCCTCGTTTGTAACGCGGCAGCACATGACAGGAATCTCCTGCCTTCCAACCCCTGCACACAACAACAGCAACAGCAACAGCACTTCCGACTCAAACCAGGTGAGAGACACAGTACCCTGCTTCATTCAAAACAAATAGAGCTGCTCAGCCTACAGTGCAGCTTCAACAAGCACACAGAGCAATGCACGCCTGTGCCTGTATGTTCTGTGCATCTTTAAAAATGTCTCCACTGCAACAAGGTAGAATAAATATGTCCATGAATTTTGTTTTTAATACTTTTGACCTAGCATTTAAAAGAGACCCATGTGGCTATTTGACCCATGTGGCTATTTGAGAAAGTTTTACAGTGTACACAAGTTGACAGCTTGTATTACTACAGGGATAGTTCAATTTAGCTTCACTTTTAGGATTTCTTATGCAGCAGGACATCAGATGGATATCAAATATTTTATACCAACATGCCAGTGTTTCACGCTGTATACGTTTTCTATATGCCACACAGTAAACTGTTTAGTCTCTGTGGTGAGTTTTCACTTCAATTATACAGCATCAAAGCATAATATTGGTGTTGGTCCCGGTCCAATGTTTTAAAACGTGTTCTATGTGTAGAACGCCAGTGGGGAGTCAGCAGTGAGCAGCACCATGAACCCGATGATAACCAAGCGATCCAAGGTGAAGACAGAGGGTGAGGGAGTGAAACCAGCCTCCCCAGGCACTCAGGTAATGGGGCACAGTGCTGTGTGGTGGACCAGCAGTGGGGTGTATAGTTGTACTGCCTGGCTATTTAGAGGCTGCATGCTGGAGCTTTGTGACCTATATTGTCCAAAGCAACTTCATTAGGCTGCACTAAGCTGTTACAAGCACCAGGGTACAGCTAGACTGCAGTTTAGATGCACAGTGACTGTGCTATACCTGCAGTCTATTTATTTACTGTGCTATACCTACAGTCTAACTATTTACTGTGCTATACCTGCAGTCTAACTATTTACTGTGCTATACCTGCAGTCTAACTATTTATTTACTGTGCTATACCTGCAGTCTAACTATTTACTGTGCTATACCTGCAGTCTAACTATTTACTGTGCTATACCTGCAGACTAACTACTTATTTACTGCGCTATATCGGCAGTCTAATTATTTACTGTGCTATACCAGCTAAATGGTTGATGGTGGTGCCTGTTCAATAGGACTGATTGTCAATCTCTGATCAGCATTATTTCTTATAAGTATGGTGTCATATAAGAGGTTTCAAATCATGATCAATTCCCATCAATCTATAAATGATGCCGCAAAACAAAGCAAGTTCAGTAGTTTAACAGAGGAGCTGTTTTTAGACCAGGTACACAAGCAGGTTTATAAAAGTTTT
Organism: Polyodon spathula; assembly: GCF_017654505.1. NCBI lineage: Eukaryota > Metazoa > Chordata > Actinopteri > Acipenseriformes > Polyodontidae > Polyodon > Polyodon spathula. The sequence continues at coordinate 48,343,964 of NC_054543.1, forward strand.
CAAAAAGAGTGAGCCTGGATGTGTACATTACCTTATCCTTAGAGAATCACTTTGTAATACCACCAATGGCACAATAGTTGACCCTAGGGAGGCCCAGTCCTCTGATCCGCTTTTCTGAACCACATACAAAAAAACTCCCAGTGATAAGGGCTTTGTATTCATTCATTCATTCATTCTTTTTTTTACAGCACTGTATAAACTGTGTCGAGGCACTTCATTTTAATGAAGTATTGCCCAGCGTTATTGTCATCTGAGTTTGTTTTTGACAAATTCCCTGCTCCTCTCCGGTTCAGAGGCAGGTCTCTGCATGATACATGGAGATGGCAGTGAGTGCAGTCACCGAGGGGCCGGGAGGATTGATGAAGATAGTGGATCAGGGAAAGATAAACATGCTGCAGTCAGCACGTTCAGGGCCAAGTGCTGCGTCTCTGGAGCACGGAGCTTAGGAGCACGTCAACAGTTAGGAAACCGCTCCGTCTGAAAACAATTTCACAAATCTCAGGGGTTGGGCTCTTTCAAGGCAGCTTTTCTTTTTTTTCCAAGACATCTAAGAAACGTTATCGAATCAGGACTGTGTGCCGTTTCCACTGGAGCAGAAAGCATTTCTTTATTCACTGGTGTCACAGGGAATGTGTCCTTTTTTTGTTTAGTTTATTAGGCAATAAATACGTTTGGTTTTCTCTTTCCAAATACTGCATTAGGAGCTGAAAACGCCATCTGTTTGGCCAGAAAGGAGGGTTCAGTTAAGTTAAAAAATATTTCACAAGAAGAATGTTTTATACAACACACTTAGGAACACAAATCAAAAGAAATGAAATAGGGGAATGTGTTAATGCGAGATCAAACATAGTTAATTATATGTGTGTGTGTGTGTGTGTGTGTGTGTGTGTGTGTGTGTGTGTATGTATATTTATTTATTTATTTATTTATTTGCACATTTTTATTTATTAAGAACCGTTATTTTTTTATTTCTTTATTCATTCCTTTTTTTTTTACACAGGACCATCTGGCTGGAATTGTGGGTCTCACAGAAGATTTCGATAAGGACGAGTGTAAACAGGAGCCGGAAGTTATATACGAGACAAACTGCCACTGGGAGGGCTGCACCAAGGAGTATGATACTCAGGACCAGCTTGTGCATGTAAGAATATCTCCATGATAGATGACCTCACCCTGCCAGCTGCATCATCACTGGTCTCTGTTTCAAGAGCTTCCTATGTCCTATGTCTCAGAAGATCCTTTTAAAATGGGTTCCGTTCACACAATTTTTTTATCCCTGTAGTCTCGGTTTTGGGAACTGTTTTACTAATCTTTCACACAAGTGCAAACTGGTTTTGAGAACTGTTTTACTAATCTTTCACACAAGTGCAAACTGGTCTTGGGAACTGTTTTATTAATCTTTCACACAAGTGCACAAGTTTGCACAACTTTTGTTGTATTGGGGCACAAGGAGCAAATCAAAATGATAATTTCAGTCTTCATCCCTCTGTCCAGTAGTGATCATTTCCCATTTTAATTAACTTCATTTGAACCCTGAATTGAGCAGAGCCTGGACTGGATTCAGAGGAGCTGGATGGAAGTCCAGTCAGGCTTATCTTTCTTTGTTCAATGACAGACACCAGGTGAAAAGCAGCTGCATGCACAAGTTTGTTTTTAGCCTTGTGGATATTTTGGTGCAATGAGGTCCGTGGTGGTAAGGCTACAACACTGCAGTGCAGCTGCATGGGAAGTCAGTATAAGCCATGAACTAGGTATCCATGACAACACTAACCTTTAACCCAGGAGGTCCTGTAAATGTGCCCCTATACAGAGATCCCTAAATCCCACAGCAGTATTACATTTTGTTTTCAGAAGCTGTCTGGTTAAGGAGTGCATTTCACTTTTGAGACTGACAAGCCCTGTGTATCAGGAACTGCAACGCTTGAACTCTGAACTTAAGGAGGCCTGTATCGAATTCCTCAGAGCATGCACACACGCAATGATCATATCCACGCGATCATATCCATATGAGCGTGGACACAAGTGATAATCATGTCAATGAATGTGTTCACTCACGTGATAATCATATCCATGTAAGTGTGCACACACGCGATGCTCATATCCATGTGACCATATACATATGCACATGCACACATGCAATGATCATATCCATGTGGTCATATCCATGTGAGCATGCACACACGTGATAATCATATCCATGTGAGTGTGCACACACACGCGATGAGCATATCCATATGTTAAGGCAAATTCCAGTTTCAATGCAAGCAAGTAAAAACAAGTTTCAGGCTTTCCTGTTATCGTCTTCTCTGTTGTCAGAGTAATTAGGAGGATTAAGGTTAGTGCAGGACTGGTGTGATGTCTTTCCGGTATTTATTATGTGATGTGTGACAGGAGGGAAAGCAGATTAACAACCAACTGTGATTTTCACAATCACAGTCAAAACAATAATTATGGTAACAATAATAATAATTTTAAGTCAAATGTTCAGAAAATATCCACATAGTGGCACTTTTCACATAGTTTATCAATAATAGTAATGACAATAACAACAACAAGGCAAATCATGAGAAAAAAGCTTCCATACGTTTCACACAATCCTCTTGCTGCACTCTACATGTAGCTGCCTCTGGAACATACAGACTGGTACCCAGGCTACCCCATTATTGACTATTGAGACAAGAGCATTACAATTAACACAAAAAAGCAAATAATACTCTAATTCTCTTGTTTTAAAGCTTTATTTTGTATATATTAAGTGTGCACTTAAGTCTTCTCTCCTTTTGCATTAAAACACTGAACTGCTTAAATGAGTTATCTTAAAGAGTGGTATTTTTGTGAAGTTATGCTGAAAGATAAAGACCCCAGAAAATCCTTAAGGTCCACTCATTGCTGATCCAGGCCAGGTGCCCCGACTCACTGCCTTTCTATTTTTCTCCCCGTTCCCCTCCTCTGCCTCGTCGCGTGTGATTGTGATCTCGCAGCACATTAATAACGAGCACATCCACGGGGAGAAGAAGGAGTTTGTGTGCCGCTGGGAGGAGTGCTCCCGGGAGCAGAAGCCCTTCAAGGCGCAGTACATGCTGGTGGTGCATGTGAGGAGACACACAGGGGAGAAGCCACACAAGTGCACAGTGAGTTACCTGCACTGAGAATAACAGCCCATCAGCAGGGCTATCCACACACATGCACAGTGAGTTACCTGCACTGAGAATCACAGCCCATCAGCAGGGCTATCCACACACATGCACAGTGAGTTACCTGCACTGAGAATCACAGCCCATCAGCAGGGCTATCCACACACATGCACAGTGAGTTACCTGCACTGAGAATCACAGCCCATCAGCAGGGCTATCCACACACATGCACAGTGAGTTACCTGCACTGAGAATCACAGCCCATCAGCAGGGCTATCCACACACATGCACAGTGAGTTACCTACACTGAGAATCACAGCCCATCAGCAGGGCTATCCACACACATACACAGTGAGTTACCTGCACTGAGAATCACAGCCCATCAGCAGGGCTATCCACACACATGCACAGTGAGTTACCTACACTGAGAATCACAGCCCATCAGCAGGGCTATCCACACACATGCACAGTGAATTACCTACACTGAGAATCACAGCCCATCAGCAGGGCTATCCACACACATGCACAGTGAGTTACCTACACTGAGAATCACAGCCCATCAGCAGGGCTATCCACACACATGCACAGTGAGTTACCTGCACTGAGAATCACAGCCCATCAGCAGGGCTATCCACACACATGCACAGTGAGTTATCAATACTGAGAATCACAGCCCATCAGCAGGGCTATCCACACACATGCACAGTGAGTTACCTACACTGAGAATCACAGCCCATCAGCAGGGCTATCCACACACATGCACAGTGAGTTACCTACACTGAGAATCACAGCTCATCAGCAGGGCTCTCCACACACCTACACTGAGAATCACAGCCCATCAGCAGGGCTATTCACAGACATGCACAGTGAGTTACCTACACTGAGAATCACAGCCCATCAGCAGGGCTATCCACACACATGCACAGTGAGTTACCTACACTGAGAATCACAGCCCATCAGCAGGGCTATCCACACACATGCACAGTGAGTTACCAACACTGAGAATCACAGCCCATCAGCAGGGCTATCCACACACATGCACAGTGAGTTACCTACACTGAGAATCACAGCCCATCAGCAGGGCTATCCACACACATGCACAGTGAGTTACCTACACTGAGAATCACAGCCCATCAGCAGGGCTATCCACACACATGCACAGTGAGTTACCTACACTGAGAATCACAGCCCATCAGCAGGGCTATCCACACACATGCACAGTGAGTTACCTGCACTGAGAATCACAGCCCATCAGCAGGGCTATCCACACACATGCACAGTGAGTTACCTACACTGAGAATCACAGCCCATCAGCAGGGCTATCCACACACATGCACAGTGAGTTACCTACACTGAGAATCACAGCCCATCAGCAGGGCTATCCACACACATGCACAGTGAGTTACCTACACTGAGAATCACAGCCCATCAGCAGGGCTATCCACACACATGCACAGTGAGTTACCTGAACTGAGAATCACAGCCCATCAGCAATCGCCATGGGGGGGGGGGGCACAGTGAATGAAGTCATATTATTGTTTTTGCTAGTTTGTCTCATACAGTATTGTATTTTATATATGATTGAAATGTATTATATAGCTATAATATATGCAATATTCGTACAGCAGCCAGCTGTCATACAGGAGTCACACAGCTGTGCAGACCGATAGGGGTAGCCCTCCCGTGCTCACTGTTGGGCTGCTTGTTTGTTTGTTTCTCTCTTTCAGTTCGAAGGCTGTTCCAAAGCTTACTCCCGACTGGAGAATTTAAAGACTCACCTGAGATCCCACACTGGAGAGAAGCCGTATGTCTGTGAACACGAGGGCTGCAATAAAGCCTTCTCTAACGCCTCGGACAGAGCCAAGCACCAGAACAGGACCCACTCCAATGAGGTGCTAACACAGTCAGGGGGGTGAAATACTGCAGCAGTGCTTGTGACATTAACATGAAGGGAGGGTAAGGGTGGCTGGTCCAGTAGCTTTGTAAAGCTGTGCAGGTTGTAGAGAATTATCAGCTACATTGTTCTGGAGCTTTTACTTCATGTGTAGCTCTTCTGTTTTGTTTCCATCGTTGCTATTCAGAGTTCTGTAAATGTTTTAGGAAGTTCTATTAGACTTGCAAAATAGTGTGCACCCGGGCCCAGTGTAGTATCAATGCCTTACTGTGTGTGATCCAAACGAACCTGCATCTACTTACAACCAGACAAAACAACCAGTCCATTAACAGCTGAGTCATTCGTTCATCTGCAAAGAGTTCATCACACCCATTACTTTCACTTATTCAAGAACAGGAATACTGTCATTTAGACTCAGCACCAACAAGCTGACAATGTACTTCTTGCTTCATGAGCTTTACTAAAACTTAAAAAAACATTTTAAATAAAAAACATCTTTGCAGGCAATGAGTCATCTCCTGCTGGATTAGCTCATAGTCTAATAAGACCGTTGCCAGTTCATCTTTACATTTGTATTTATTTTTATATTTGATAGAAAGAATGGAAATGTTTGCATTCACTTACACTCCAAGACCTATTCAAGGAATGGAAATGTTTGCATTCACTCACACTCCAAGACCTATTCAAAGAATGGAAATGTTTGCATTCACTCACACTCCAAGACCTATTCAAAGAATGGAAATGTTTGCATTCACTCACACTCCAAGACCTATTCAAAGAATGGAAATGTCTGCATTCACTCACACTCCAAGACCTATTCAAAGAATGGAAATGTTTGCATTCACTCACACTCCAAGACCTATTCAAAGAATGGAAATGTTTGCATTCACTCACACTCCAAGACCTATTCAAAGAATGGAAATGTTTGCATTCACTCACACTCCAAGACCTATTCAAAGAATGGAAATGTTTGCATTCACTCACACTCCAAGACCTATTCAAAGAATGGAAATGTCTGCATTCACTCACACTCCAAGACCTATTCAAAGAATGGAAATGTCTGCATTCACTCACACTCCAAGACCTATTCAAAGAATGGAAATGTTTGCATTCACTTACACTCCAAGACCTATTCAAAGAATGGAAATGTTTGCATTCACTCACACTCCAAGACCTATTCAAAGAATGGAAATGTTTGCATTCACTCACACTCCAAGACCTATTCAAGGAATGGAAATGTTTGCATTCACTCACACTCCAAGACCTATTCAAAGAATGGAAATGTCTGCATTCACTCACACTCCAAGACCTATTCAAAGAATGGAAATGTTTGCATTCACTCTCACTCCAAGACCTATTCAAAGCATAGCAATATTTCACACCAACTATTTCACTATTTAAAAAAAAAAAACGGATTAATGCACGCTGGCTGTTATACATTTATAAACGGCTTGGGATTTGTCTTGCCTTCGTTAATTCAAGTGCCTCTAGGTGAGATACTGTAGATGCACAGTATATTCACCATGCATTTTTTCCACAGAAACCTTATGTGTGTAAGATCCCGGGCTGCACAAAGAGGTACACAGACCCCAGCTCCCTGAGGAAGCATGTAAAGACTGTACACGGGCCTGAAGCTCATGTCACAAAGAAACATAGAAACGAAGCCCTCCACCGGCCTCAGCCACCAAGGGAGAACGGAGCAAACGAGGCCAGCGCCAAACAGAGTGGCAGGGACTCGGAGGACAACAGCACAACTAGAGGCATGGAGGACTGCTTACAAGTCAAACCCATTAAAACAGAGAACTCTGTGGTAAGAATCAATCCCAGCAACGCTGTAGTTAGTTGTGATATTTTAATGCTAGGCAGCTTCCGAACTGAACCATTATCCTTTCTGGGCTTTAATAATCCAAAAACTAAAGTATGCATTTGAAACTAGGTTATACAAGCAGTAGCTAGCTCCTAGGGACCAAGATCATCAGTGTGCACCTCCCTATTCTGAGAATGTATAGCAGTGACTGAAATAGACTGCAGGTATGGGGGGGGGTAAGCAAATTTAGCTCATGCAAAAATGTTGCACTCCCTTGTCACCACAAAAGTTTTTTTTTGTTCTCAAACACACACACACTAATCAGGCCTTGGTTCGTTTGTTTCGTGGAGGGTTTTGCTTTAATTTCTCACCTTACCGCTAGAGCAGAATGGTTTGAGTGGTGATTTCGAAACCTGGTTTTAACAGCAATTAATCAAGCTTCTGTGCAATGTGGAGGCTGGGCATGAACCAGCGACCCCACTGCTTCCAAGCAAGTATCTCCTAACCACTGTCAGGATTGGGAACTGCAGTGGCGCTGGGTCATACCAGCCTACAATGTCATGAGCTTCAGCTGAAGGCATTGTGATGACAACCTGTTGATGTGATGCTAATCAGCGCCTATGCAAACCTGACCTCTCTCTCCTCTCTGTCTGCTAACCTGTGTTTCTTTGTCTGCTGCTTCAATGTCTCTTTTTCTCTTTCTTTGTACATTCCTTAAGGACAGCCATTACTAAGGTGAGCATAGCCCTCATTTAACTATCGAAAGGTCATGGAAACTGTCACCCGTGCACTTCTCATAACAATCACCAGAATAATGCTAAGAAAATACAAGAAATAGTGAGCCCTGTTCACAGAACCTTTCAGTTGCGTTTCATTTATTTTTTAGTGTGCTTTGAAACAAGAGAATAAACTGCAAGCTCTCTTGAGAAACAGTTGACAGCAGTTTCATGAATAAGTCTGAGGATCAAATCCCCTTCGTCATTCTAATTACTGTAGCCTTCATCTTCATCTTAAAACTTTAATCACCTGCATTATTGATGAAATAGATTTCAGTATCATGAAAACATGTTTTGCATGTTCACACCAGCACAGTCTTGTTTCAACAAGACACCCTGAAGATTAAGAACATTACCAAGCCTGCTAGAACACTCTTTATCTGTGTGGAGGCTGTCTAACCCTTCTGCTGTCTGATCGTTTTCCACCTTGTTTGGCGTTCTGTCCCTTTGTACTGTATGTGAAGCAATGTGTACAAGAGTCTGCTGTTACTTAAGTCATGATGTCATCCTATGTTTGCTTTTTTCCAGACAAATAAAGATTTTTTTCGACCATTAAATGAACGTTTCCTAGATTACTAAACCATTAAAGGAACATGTTTTTTTAATTTTAATCACTATGATCACTGAATTAATATAAATTAAATGCAGAAGAACACTTTGAACCGTTACTTTCATGGCAGTCGTTTCTAAGCTGTGTGACTTACTGTAGGAACGGTATCTATCAGATGGTTTAGTTCACAGGTCTGCCACTGAGGTGGGGATCTGTACGTTTGCAGCTTGTCTAACAGGGGAATTGTTTTATGTGGAGAGAGATTGAGACTAGTAACTGCAGACAGTTTAATTGCTCTTAAGAGCCAGCAGCTCACAGAGAGCCCCATAGCATGCATTGGGAAGACAAACGTTGACTGAGAAAACACTCAGCTGCTGCAGTTCAAGCCTGTAAATAAATCAAGCAGTGCAATGACCAGCAGAGTTAGAAAGACCCAAAATACTGCAACTACTAAACTGAGGTAGATACCAGTGATACAGCAGCCCCCTTGGTTCTGATACAAAGTGTGCTGCTGCTGTACTCATGTTCTGCAGCAGCAGGCTTCACCTCTATAATCTTGTATTGTAATGCAGCTCTGCAGCACGCAGTGCAGACCGGTAGTAACATTGTGTTTCTGTTTGCTGCGCTCGCCCCAGATGTATCAGTCCAGCCCTGGTGGTCAGTCGTCATGCAGCAGTGAGCCATCCCCGCTTGGCAGCATCATCAACAATGACAGTGGAGTAGAGATGCACATGAACCGTGGAGGGAGTCTGGGAGACCTGGCTGCACTGGATGGCCCCCCCATTCGGGACTCCACCGTTTCCTCTGGGTCCTCCACAGTCGGCCTTCAGCTGCGCAAAAACATTCCCGCCACTCACAGACTTGAACAACTCAAGAAGGAGAAACTAAAGACGGTGAGGGATTCTTGTTCCTGGGCCAGCCCAGTGCCTCAAGCCAGAAACACCAAGCTGCCTCCCATACCAGCGATCGGTAAGCACAAGCATGAACTAAAACTAAACTATTAAAGATAAGAATGGTTTTAGTTCTTTCATATCCAAGACCCTCTTAACACACCCTTCAGCAGATTTATGTCAGCATTGATCTCTTACAAAAGAACGTGTGTATTTAAAGTCTCTTTAAAAAGGCTTACAGAGAGATTTACTGACTCCTAAAAGATGTGCTTTTTTTGTATTTTAGGTTCTTTACTGGAGAGTTCAAGTACTGGAGATCCCACTGCTATGCTACCCAAGCAGAGACTGAATGAGCTGCCTACCAGTAACGTCGCTATGCTCAATCAGCTGAATGAACGCAGAGACAGCACCACGAGTACCATCAGTTCAGCCTACACCGGCAGCCGGAGATCTTCAGGCATCTCGCCCTGCTATTCCAGCCGCCGATCCAGTGAGGCCTCCCAGTGCGGGGGTCGTCTGAACAACATCAGCTCAGCAGACTCATACGATCCAATCTCCACAGATATGTCTCGGCGATCGAGTGAGGCGAGTCTGAGTGAGGGAATACAAAGCCTCCTGAATCTCACCCCTGCCCAGCAATACAGGCTAAAGGCTAAATATGCCGCTGCAACTGGGGGAGCTCCACCCACTCCTCTACCCAACATGGACCGCATGGGTGTCCGGACAGGGATGTCTCTGTTTGGGGATGCATACGAGTCTGCAGCCACTCCCATGCATCCCCCTACTGTGCCACGACGATGCAGTGACACTGGCCATGCTACGTCCAGTATGATGCTGCAGGATGTGCCAGGCAACAGCAACAGACGTGCAAGTGACCCTGTGCGGAGGCCAGCTGTTGATCCTCTGTCTCTCCCGAGGGTTCAACGCTTTAACAGTACAAACAGCATGAACCCGCTCCCCCGGCCAATGGAGAGGCGCAACCTCAGTCTGCAGAACTACATCCGCTCAAATGGCAGCCTGCACCGGCATGTTTTCTGCTCCAGGCCACCAAGCATCACTGAGAACGTTGCTATGGAGACGATGTCAGGTGACTTGGACAGTCAGGCTCCAGAGGATGACATCATGCTTCCGGATGACGTAGTGCAGTACATTAAATCTCAGAACAGAGGCTCTGTGGATCAGGACAACAGCTCCACAGGCTACGGCAGCCAGGCGCTGGGCTTCCAAGGAAACGTGAATGTGCCGCAGCAGCATCAGCATCAGTTTTACGGCCAGCGGAGAATGGCCATGGTTGACGCAAACATGAATCAGCCAGGGCAAATAATGGCACCATGCCAAATGAGCCCAGGGAACCAGCAACAGTTCCACTCTCCACCTATTATGAATAAAAATAACATGCCCGTCCAGTGGAATGAAGTCAGCTCAGGTACTGTTGATGTCATACCAAGTCAGACAAAGCAGCCGTTTGCCAGGGGGAACTTAGCGGTTGTGCTGCAGAAGCAAAACTTTGGTCAGTATCAGAATATTAATGCCAGCCAACAAACCATGCAAATGAATCAAAATAATGCACACATAGCACAGCAGAGTTTCACACAGAGGAACGCAGGCTTCAGTACCCAAAGGATGAACTACATGCAGCAAAGGCAGCAGCAGATTAATTTAAATGAACCAATGAGCCCACAGCGGGAGATTAATCAGAACAACGCAATGCTCAGCCTGAGTGCTGCGAGTGTAAACGCAGGCCAGCTGCCATCATGCAGCAGTATACCAGGCAGCTCTGCACCCATGATGACCAGTAACAGTAGAGGACCCGCAGTGCAGAATTACAGCTCTCAGCCTGGGGTGGGTCAAAACCACCTCGCCCCCCCTAATCATCATGAAGATTACAGTCCCACCCAGCAGAATTTCAACAGTCCCTCCCAACGCACCATGATGAACTCAAGTTTCAGCCACGGCATGATGCAACCTAGTCCACCTCCAGGGCCCGGCCCATCCAACAGGCAGCGCGAGGCTCTGAGCTCCGTGCAGCAGGAACAGGCTTTTATAAGAAGTCCACAGTCCATCCACAGCATGAGTCCCAGCCACACCACTTCAGAAGCCAGCCCCAAAAGGCCGCCTAACATGGCCCAGTCGCAGGCCCAGCAGTGCGCTAATGGCAGCCAGGAAAGCAGCTTGATGTTTTATTCAGGACAGATTCACATGTATGAGCACAATGGAAACCTCGACGCAGGGATTTCCTGTGCAAGGCAGCAGCAGGTGCCGCAGCAGTGTTCCTCTGATATAAAGTCTCCCACCATGCCTTCCCCAGGAGTCAACCAGGTTTCAAGCACAGTCGACTCCCAGGGCATGGAGCACGCTCAGATAGACTTTGATGCCATGATGGATGACGGAGATCAGTCCAGCTTGATGTCAGGAACCCTCAGCCCCAGTATCCTCCAGAACCTCTCCCAGAGCTCCTCCCGGCTCACAACTCCTCGCAGCTCTCTGACGCTGCCTTCCATGCCTGCTGGGATAACCAACATGGCTATCGGAGACATGAGCTCCATGTTGACAGCGCTGGCTGAGGAAAGCAAATTTCTTAACCTGTTGTCTTAGCGCTGGGTCAAAAAGAAACAAAGAGACAGACATTCATGCTCTTTGGCATCTTGTCTTTGACAACCATTTCAAGTACTGTGTCCTGTTTATTTGTAGAAATAATGTAACACTGCTCTTGCTGTGAGCAGAGCAAACTCCGCTTATAGTAGTAAGTTAGCACATCAAAGTGTGTTGTTTGCGAATAACTGTTTTTCTGGTGTCTTTTCTAAAAGCATTGATCCATGCTTGTAAACTAGGGAATGAGGTTTATTTGTGTTTGTTTGTTTTCAATGATTAATGTATTATGCAAATGAAAGTGTTACTGTACCTATTAGTCAATAAGAAATCTAAACTGGCAATATGTTTTTATGTCACATCAAAAGCCATAATTTACACACATTTTGACAAAGCCGTTTTGCCTAAACTTAGATCTCACCGCATTGCATTTCCGTAAACATCTTGCCAAATTGACGTTGTCTGATGGTAAGAGCACACCCATACTCCATGTAAACTTGAAATGCACTGCCAGAAAACTGCTTTTTTTTTTTTTTTTAATTTCCTTGATAAACGATTGAAAAGGTAAAATGACCTAAATGATATTATGGATGATGACTCTGATTTGATTGTCATCTTGTTTATAAAAACTGTTGCTGTTTTCTCCCCAGACAGAGGGCTTTGATTGGGTTACTTTAGCCATCCCCGCGACTATATCACTTCAGTTTACCATCTAGGTCTAAACGCCAGTCAGTAAATTACAAATTAAGAATGGAAATGTATTTAAAAGTATTCTAATGAGAAAGACGTGTACACTGTAGTCAGTGTGCAGAGATTACAGCATGCAAAGTGTTCTAATGAGAAAGACGTGTACACTATAGTCAGTGTGCAGAGATTACAGCATGCAAAGTGTTCTAATGAGAAAGACGTGTACGCTATAGTCAGTGTGCAGAGATTACAGCATGCAAAGTGTTCTAATGAGAAAGACGTGTACACTATAGTCAGTGTGCAGAGATTACAGCATGCAAAGTGTTCTAATGAGAAAGACGTGTACACTATAGTCAGTGTGCAGAGATTACAGCATGCAAAGTGTTCTAATGAGAAAGACGTGTACACTATAGTCAGTGTGCAGAGATTACAGCATGCAAAGTGTTCTAATGAGAAAGACGTGTACACTATAGTCAGTGTGCAGAGATTACAGCATGCAAAGTGTTCTAATGAGAAAGACGTGTACACTATAGTCAGTGTGAAGAGATTACAGCATGCAAAGTGTTCTAATGAGAAAGACGTGTACGCTACAGTCAGTGTGCAGAGATTACAGCATGCAAAGTGTTCTAATGAGAAAGACGTGTACGCTATAGTCAGTGTGCAGAGATTACAGCATGCAATGTGTTCTAATGAGAAAGACGTGTACACTATAGTCAGTGTGCAGAGATTACAGCATGCAAAGTGTTCTAATGAGAAAGACGTGTACGCTATAGTCAGTGTGCAGAGATTACAGCATGCAAAGTGTTCTAATGAGAAAGACGTGTACGCTATAGTCAGTGTGCAGAGATTACAGCATGCAAAGTGTTCTAATGAGAAAGACGTGTACACTATAGTCAGTGTGCAGAGATTACAGCATGCAAAGTGTTCTAATGAGAAAGACGTGTACGCTATAGTCAGTGTGCAGAGATTACAGCATGCAAAGTGTTCTAATGAGAAAGACGTGTACGCTATAGTCAGTGTGCAGAGATTACAGCATGCAAAGTGTTCTAATGAGAAAGACGTGTACGCTATAGTCAGTGTGCAGAGATTACAGCATGCAAAGTGTTCTAATGAGAAAGACGTGTACACTGTAGTCAGTGTGCAGAGATTACAGCATGCAAAGTGTTCTAATGAGAAAGACGTGTACACTATAGTCAGTGTGAAGAGATTACAGCATGCAAAGTGTTCTAATGAGAAAGACGTGTACGCTATAGTCAGTGTGCAGAGATTACAGCATGCAAAGTGTTCTAATGAGAAAGACGTGTACACTATAGTCAGTGTGCAGAGATTACAGCATGCAAAGTGTTCTAATGAGAAAGACGTGTACACTATAGTCAGTGTGCAGAGATTACAGCATGCAAGTACCGCAGACTGTGCTGTCGACGATTAAGCAATGCTCTGCCCTTCAACAAGACAGCGCTAGAGAAACTTATACAAAAGTCTGTATAAAAAACAATATCAATTCTGTTTCATTCACCACAGTTAAAAATAACCTTTTCTACACTCTTAACAGCACATATGTAGTGTGCTAAATATGTATATAGCTTTTGTACATTTTATAAAATGCAATAACATTTTTACTTATCTTGTGTGCACTGAGTCTTTTCAAACCACATCCCTTTTTCCTCCTTTGGGTATAAGTCATTGTGTTGGGTCTCCAGTAAGCCCTAACCACAAAATAAATAGAGCGATGTATTGATTTAGAAGCATTAGAAAATCAAACGTCATTTGAGAAGCTGTAGAATTTGCAAACCATGTGTGTTTTCGATGTGCATAGCAAGTGTCCCACTGTACAAATGGTGGCAATGAGGAAATGACTTATTTAAATATACAATTCTGGTATTTACATATCGGTTGACTTTATTATGAAAGCAAAATATTTAAAATATACATCAATACAAAATATAGCGAAAATGTCAGTGAATCTGATTACTAGAGTTAAAACATTTCCACTAAGCACGATGGACCCTACTTCCCCTGTGATTGAGAAACATTCATTTTCTTTGCAGCCTCAATTCCACTCTCTTCACCAATGGGATGCTTTAACTTCACTTCTTCAGATCAGGTCAGATTGTTTCAGGTCACTGTGCCTCCCTTGAGTTCATTGTGCAGATTTGAATGAAATTGTTTACGTCCACAAAGCTGGCAAGTGCACGGTCCCGGCTCTTTCATGAAGCAGATGAAAGAGGGTACTGCAAAAACACAGAACGCATGCACTAAGCACTTTCTAAAGTTAGCCCCTGCGTTGTCCAAAATTAACATTGGCCCCAAGGAAATAGTTTCAGAAACCACATAAATCAGACCACTCGCAGTGGTAAGAGGCCCTGGAACTCGGCTAACAATCTGAAAAAAAACACATGATTTTATTCTGACAGTGAACTCGCTTCATCCTAGTTTGCTGATTGCTTTTGCCACTGGAATCTTTCTGAGGAAAGCGCAGGCAGGAAAAATAGCCCTGGGATAAGAAGTTTAAGGGAAAAAAGAAGAAACGGTTAGACCGAGAGAGTGTACTTGTTTGAATAATTGACACACTGTAATTAGACAGCGATGCCAGTGGAAGTAAACAGCGTCTCTTTAAGGTTTCTGAATGTAAATCACGTTTTTCTCCATGTTAACCCAGCGTTCTGCAGCTGTGACTTGGGTACCAGTCTCCTTCCTCCTGTTTCTTCACCTCAGGGTTGTTACTGTGCTTTTCTCTCCTGTTTTGAATCATTGCTTGATGAAACCTTTCTCACTCACTCTTACAATACTTTAACCACCCTCCGCCAGCAACAGCCAACAACTGCATGAAAACACCAGCTGACAGAGAACTCCTTCAGAATACAAAACAAAAAAGATTTACAGCAACACAGCTCAACCTGAGCTCTGCTCTCACAGTCTGCGGACGTGAGCGGTGACCCACGAGCGACTTGCTTTCCTTGTCTCTGCTGCCAGTGTGTGTTATTCTCTTTGCCTTAGTCAGTTCATTTTTTTGTCTTCAGAATTATTTTTTCTTAAACATCAAAAAATCGCATTGGCTCAGCATCTTTTCCAAAATCTTTTCATGCATTGTGATTAATCCTCACACAAGAGGGTTCAGCAGCCTGTCTTAGACGGGACTGCTCGTGCCGTACATGATCACCCCTATACAGCATGTCCGTGGATGCAGACCCCTACCTGTTAGGACATCAGGAGATTGACACTCAGTGTTGATTGACACTGATCTATTTTACTTAGAGATCAACCATCACAAAATGTTTTTTAAATGACTTCAAATGGAATACAATAGGAATTACATTAGAAAACAGGATTATTTCTATTGAATCCTCTAGTTATTCTGAAAATAAATCTGTATACAGTACATTTCCATGTGCAGTCATTTTCCTAAAGGGACACCAGTAGAAAATGTTTTTAATTCAGAACATTAAAAAGGTGCTAGAGAGCTACAATGACAGTCCCTAATCCACATGTTTTAATGTGTCACACCCTTATATTAGCTATTCGTACGCACCCTTTAATTTCATCACAAATAGACACTGGCCTTTTTATTAGGACCTACATAGGAAATGCATTAAAAAGCAATGCAGTTATACTGTGCCCTTTGATCACCAGAGGCAGCGCATCATAATAAATAAAAACACAAGTCCACACTTCCACTTGTGCATTGCTGGCCTTATTGCATTGCAGAATCGGAATTAACATCAAAGCATTTCAAAGCACAATAAGGACTATTGAGTTCATTGAGTTCTGACCTCGGTGACGTTGCGGGAAGAGCCTGCTGTGAGTATGAGATCCTTTGATTTATTTTCACGACTGTATAACTGCAACATGTATCTGTTGGGAATTAGCGCTCAGTACACTACGGTCCTTGAACATCACCAGATACCCTGTGACCTTTGACCCTGGAAGCTAAAGCCATTACCAGGAAAGCTCATTAGGGTCCCGTGGACATTGGCTTCCAAGTTCTTAAGTGATGCCGTGCTTTATTTTGGGATCTTGTTTGAAGCTCACTGAAACACAGAAATACACTTATTTTCAACCTTCTGCATTTACCATGCAACAGGAAGCTAATTGGAGGGCTATTAGTAAGCAATTGGTCGTGTAACAGTAGCGTCCTGCCTTCTGTTGTGATCATCACAGTGAATGTTCTCCAGTTTTAACATTTTCTTCCGCAGATGCTTCACTAAGAGGCCTATTTTGAACTGCTCTTCCCCTGCAACTTAGTTAGTTCCTGATAATTTTGTAATGTATCTCCTTCGGTCACAATTTTGTGGTTTCATTTTTAGAAATGTTAAGAAAATTTGTGTGAACTCTTTGGAGTTCACCATGTTTCCCTGCCAAAACATTGGAAAAAAAACAACAGATACATTGATAGGAAACTTAACAGGGTACAGTTATACATGTAGGACTGGAGGGGACATGTTGTTGACTTTCATTTGAATACCAAAAATATCTGTACCGTTACTATAAAATGCTTTAAAAGTAAAAAACTAAACATAAAAAAGCTGAATCCAGTCTTGGATATACGAAAAAGAAGCAGCGCCTGTGTGGTGATGCTCTCCTCCTTCGTTGTGCTGTTAGGTCTTTATCAATCAGCTGTGATGTTTTTCAGCTTGCTATCTGAACCACTGCTTTGCCGTTGAGCAGGGTCAACGCAGGCTTCCTCCGTGACATTGAAGTTTGACACCCACATCTGTGCAAATGTTGCTATTCACCGGCATCTTCATCCATTAAAATACACAGCGAGGTGCGAATGGCAGGCTCGCTGACCCAGTCGGGGTAACATCGTCTGGGTCTCGAACCGGAGAGCCTGTCATTTTAGACAAGGAGATGAATGACTGCACTGCTCCAAACGAGCCTGGAGAGCAGCCATGGTCCTCTTCGCAGTTCACTGCTCTCCTCAAGTTAATTGCTTATAAAATAAAACATTAAGGCATTAACATTTTGACTGTGCATTATTACATTTGTCATCCAGTAATAAGAGTGAATCTACATAGAAAATTGCATGGTGCAATGTGAAAGGAGGCTGTCCTGTTTGTTATGGATAGAATTCACAAGTTGTGGCTGCGCTGATAGATCATGCTGTAAGAATCTTGAGAGCTCATTCATTTTTATTATAATCCGTGAGGCAAATTCTATAGGAGTCTAGCTGCCTTTGAACACAGAAAGACTACAGTAATGTATGAATCAATTTGAATTCCCAATCAAAACTGAGCTTTCCTGTCAGGAGCTTACTGAAATATAATATACATAGATTAGTAATATTTTTGCTGTTCCATTCGAGCAGCACTAGAAAATCTCATTTGAAACAGATTTTTTTTCTTCTGAAAAGAACATGCACAGATCCTGTATGGCATTGTAAACTAGGGCAGGAATGGTGGCAATATACAACTGTAGGAACAATACTGATTTCTTCTTTGTTTTTTTCTAAGCGTGGCTCGTATTTTCATGACTGCAGTTACTAACAGTGAGAGTTTGATCACCGGTGCTTTATACTTTAGTATAGCACTATATTAATTAAAAGGATTAGGAAAGTTGACTTGCATATAGCGTTATGCAACTCTTCTCGAAACTGCTACTGATAGGAATAGGAGCTGTTACTACCCTAAGAGATATACCGTATAGAGACCAATAAGAACCGTGAAACTCAGATCTCTGCATGATTACACAAGTCCATCCATAAGGGAATAAAGCTAAGAATGCAGCCATGCTGGGGGTAAAGTAGCTTATGAATTAGCTGTGATCATTTGCTTGGTTGGGGCTGAATGTGGAGATTATTTTGGGGGGAGGGGGAATCAGGTCAAAAGCGTTTAGAATCATATCTGGATTTTAAGGACAATACTGAAATCTAACGGGCCAGATTATTAACAAGGGCTGAGGAAACCGTAGCTACCCAGCGATTCAGCTTCAAAGGAAGAACTGATCCAAGAAGAGGCAAAACAAATAAGGTTCATAAAGAGATCTGAGTCAATACTGTGACTGCAATCTCAGATTTATATGCATGTCATGATGGTTTATGAAGAATTCTGCACATACTTATACAGTGTTACACTGGGGCATATATTAACTCCAGGTTTTTTTTTTTCCATAGTTAATTAAAGAAGGGAGGAAACTTCTTAAAAGACATAGTCCAATTCAAAAATATTATTCTAGCATTCTACATCAAAATGCGTTTCATCACCTTACTCGCCAGCATAATCTGCAAGGATCGCCTTTCCAGGGGTCCTTCCATTCTGCCAGTCAGTCACAAACAAGAGCACAAGTTATTGAGTACAACCTACTAAACCTTAAGTCAATGTACTGGACCTTCCCAAGATTCTCCCTGCTCTTGAAACGAAGCAAAAGTTAATGGCAAGAGTCATGAGATGTAAAGATACGATGTGACAGGATTGTTTTAATGTTAGCAGAGAAGGTGTTGAATATTTCAAAACTGGCACCAAGGTGCAGTCAATTAACCTCTGGAGCTGGGATGCAAGGCGTATTAATAACTAATGGGAACGTCCTGCTGACTTGTGAGTGAATCTCTATAATGAGATGGCCACAGCAAACCAGTAACCATGAGTATTAGCATAAAGGAAGTATGGGGCCTTATGCCTCTATCTGGATGAATATTAATGCTTAGCGATGCACGTACTGTACTACTGCGGTCTTGATCAAAAGAAGGAATGAATCTTCAGGGTTGTGTTGTTAGCCACATATAAATGGTCTAATTTGCATCATCCAAAATGTTAATGTGTGCAGTACTGGGGACAAAAGCAAAGTGCATGTACAGAACCGTATAGAGGCAACTCTTTGAGCAAATGAGGGGTATTTTTTTGTTTGTTTTGTTTTTTTTTAACACTCAAATGAAAATACTTGGGTCACACTATTGTAGCCTGCACCTCCCCCTCCCAACATGCCTTTGCTGGGGTGCATGTGTGTGATTGCTTTGTTTTTTGCTTTTGTCTTCATACGTTACCGTTTTACGAGGAATTTTAAATCAAATCAAATGTCTTGGTGAGATTTGGATTTAGCAGAAATCGAGTCCAGCTGCTTGCAAACAATGCCCATCTGCAGCACAGTGCATTGGCAGCAATGACAGCCCCTATCCATTTGGAACGGCTGTAGACCCTCATGCAGGAAGTCAATATTCATTTGAACAAACAGCCAAGCAGCCCTTCGGCATCCAAACAGCGCTGCCTACAAGCCCCCATCATCTTGTATTTGATCAGCACATGGCTATGTGGGGCCAGGAGCACAGGCTCTCTGTTTGCTCAGGAGTCTGTCAAAACACACTAAGGATGGCGGCTGTTTCCTTACAACTACATTTACAGAGCTCATTCCTGCGTCCATTCCTTCTAAAAAGGCATTCAATCTTATAGTGGTAGTGACTAACTCACAAGGTATGTAAATAAGACAGGCTCACCAGTTTTCCAAGCTGGCTTGCAAAGCTAGCAAAATCTGCTGTCTGGATACGTGTTGCTTCTGTTCCATCTCTATTGTGCAGGGATACTGGACATTACTTCTTCACGTGTGTCTCCTGAAGTGTCACAAGACGTAGCATCCTATTTATTAAAAATGCACAGAATAACCTACAATGCATTTAGCATTGAGACGGATATGCACAGCAGAACTGCACTTAGTCACAACGTGCATGTGGAAACCTTGCTTTGTAAAACATGCACATACTTCTTATTTATTAAATCACACCCAAAGCATGTATACTGAAAACAGGTAACATTACATTATGGATAATATCCAATATCTCAGCTCAAAGGGATTGCTGGGCACAGCGTAATCCACTTACAACTTAAACCAAGATGTGCTACCTTGGTGTTAATAGTATTATTAGTCTAATGAACTAATCATGCATACATATTCATGAGTTGTTTCCATGCAAAATAACATCTGTGTTGAAATAAATTGCCATCTGCTTTCACTACTTTGCCTCATTTCCTGCTCTTTCATTTACCAATGAAGTAAAACAATCTTAACTATATGTGTGACGCTCATTAATATCAGAAGTGCTGAGTAGGGCACTGCTGAAGCCCAGTGACTTGCAGCAATAGCAGGAGTAGGATTGCATCATATCTATCACCATAACCCTTTAAGAGCCCTACATACTGTCCTCGTCATGTATTCATATTGGACCACTTTCCTACACACGTCAAAATATGTTACATTCAAAATATACAGTAGCACAAGACCTTACGTAACAACAGGAACATGGTGCAAAGCAAATGTAGTTATTTGTGATTGCAATGCATCTATACCACTGTAGCCTCCTGTGATCCAGTATGAGACATATTGAAAGGTGCGCATTTGTACAATGCAACTAGGTCATGGAGTGACCTATATTTGAAAGTGTATCAGGTTGTGAAGCTGATATTAAGTGGTAAGGAAGGGTGTCTGTGAAGGAAATATGAATGTGTTACATAGTGTATACTACAAAATATAGTGTGATCATCTTCCAACACAAACACATTCAATTCACATGGCCAGTCAGCTACCTAAACCGATGCACATAGTCACCTGCAGTGCCAGTCTCAGAACCCCATGGAAAATCACAGAGTGTCTTTATTGATCAGCAAGGAGAAACACCTGGCCCCATTCTGTCAGGATTTAACGAACACATCACTGCATTTGAGTTCAGAGCCTCAAGTGACTCCTGCAGGCTCTTTAGGGGAACCCTCTGTCCAATGCCTTTCAGTTCAATCCAGGACACTGTCTTGTCTCCCAGCTCTTTCTCAGCTTTTAGCACTTCAGATGTGTCAAAATTCCACATTTCAGGTGGTAAAACACTCCGGTATCTCCCAAAGGCAAATCTCCTTGAGGCTGCAAAATAGACAGAAAATACAAAATAAACCCTTCAGTGGATTTCAGAGCAGCAGTAGGCATCAGCATCGTTTGGCAATTCTAGACTAAATGCTTCCGAAATCTCAGCATTCAACGCTTCTATACCAGAGGTCTTCAGCCTCGGTTGCTAATCCAACTCGTGTTAAAAGCTCGAAAGTAATTCAGCCAAGTGACTACATGGCGTGTGTGACGCAAAAGAAATCGTTGCAATGTCCGTCACTCTGGTCATAGTAATGGTGAGAGGCAAGCCCTTAAACACTGAAATAAGTTTGGTACAGTAGGCACAGCACAGTGTTAAGCAGACGAAGACAGGCAGATTGAGTAACTTCTAGGAGATCCTGCTGCAGATGACATGCCTAAAAAAGCAGAGACACACACATTGTACTTGTGTCTCTGATCTTCATGAAAAAAATCAACAATAAAATCAGCGGTCGGACCATAAATAAACCCTTTTGAAACCTTCAGAAGGAAGGCTGGGATGCGGTGAGGGAAGAGAAAAGTGTCCACAGCATTTCAAAGTAGCACAGTACAGGCCTACAGAACAAAGACTGCTTGCCCTTAGTGGGTTTATTCTTTGTTTTATCGCCTTTCATACTGAATACTAAGAAATAACTCAACAAAGAATCATATTGGTAATTCTGCTTGGCAAGCCATTCAGCTGATGTTTTATGAAGGACTTACGATATGATAGCTCCTGCAGCATGGTTGCTTTGTGCTTTTCCACGTGAGGCACTTCTGTTACTGACCACTGCTGGTGGGATGTGTTAATAAGTACAGACAGGTCTGATCCTTTTGTACAGCTATCAACCACATGTGTGAATGAATTGTGAAGGACATTAAAACATTCCTTTTTAAAACAGCATTTACGGCGCTCCACGTGGAGAACTATAGCCTGGAGATCGTACGTTCAAATCCAGGCTATCATTACCGATCGTGACAAGGGGTTCCTCGGGGTGGCGCACAATTGGCAAGCGTCATCCGGGTCGGCAGGGTAATCCACAGTTCACCGTGCACCAGCGACCCCTGTGGTTGATAGGGTGCCTGCGGGTCTGCAGTGGCGCCATTCAGATCTGCGTTGTCCTCCGGCACTAGGTCTGGTGGCTTCGCTGTGGATCCGGAGTGCGAAAAATGACAGATTGGCAGGAACACGTTTGAAAGGACACGTGTTTCAGCCTTCATTTCCTGAGTCGCCAGGGGAACCGGGATACAAATAATAATTGGTCATTCCAAATTTTTGAGAAAACCCGGGTAAAAACGATTGGCGAAGACTAAATTTGAAAGAAAAATGATGGAAAAGAGATCAGCCTTTACCAGCTTGGTCTCCTGACAGTTTGGGGATACATAGTGTACAGTAGTATTCTATTCTGGAAGTAACACAACCCTAGAGTCTGAAAGTACTCTAAATAAGATTTTTCAGCATATGCAGTTTTGTTTTTGTAACGCTTCAAGTGTTTTTTTACATGTAGTACTGGTCTCCATGAAAAGATACATCTATACAATTTTTAATGATCTTAACTTCAGTTTAAAGGCTAGCAAAAAACAATCCTAATTCAGGAAAACACAAATCTGTACTTTCACCAAAAGTTCCCATTTTAATTTTGAACCCATAGCTAGGTAGTAATGACTTCACAAACATGAATATATTTCAATATAAATGAGTGTAGTTACCATGGCATCAAAAGTATCTGAAGTTGGCTCTCTTGAGCAAAAAATATATATTCTTGTTTTTTTGGGGGGGTTTGCACTGCAGGAAATGATTAGCAATTCATTGTGCAAAGGAAGGCCAGGCTGTATATGAATAGTGAGTGCCAGGCAGGCCCCAGGAACGCTTCTCTGCTGTTATCTGTTTTCAGTAACCCTATCTTCCTTCCTTAGAGAAACACATTGCCCATGTTGATTATCAGCCAGGAAACAACTTCACATAATACGGCAGAAATAACATCTAATCTTTGCCATGAAAAATAGTCTTCCCCCTCTCATGTTTTAGATAAGTCTGTATTAATACACATGTATGCAAAGCAGAACCCAGCCTGTCACTGTGCTAATCATTCCAAGGATGATAAATGATGTTTATTTTCTGATGATGGAACAAAACCCCCTGGCTGATGATAATTCTAATAAAAAGGACATATCAAGCCAGTAAAGTTATTAAATTATCAGCCCATAATCTGCATTAATGTCTCATCCCCGACCCTGACAGGAGCCTCGCTCAGGCACTCTAGAGACAGCTTGCTGGAATGTGTCCACCTTCAAGCTTGCAGCTTGCCCTTGACCCTTGAAAACGTGTTTTGGGTAGCTCTTTTTTTCCCCACTTTAATGTTCACATATTCTAAACTGCTATCCTAATGTGAAACCAAAGAAGAATAAGACACAATCCTTGCTGAAGTGAAGGCAAAGAGCTTGTGCTTTCGTCTCCTGCACATGACATCGTCTGGTTGTTGCAGATTTCTTTTGGGTTCAGTGGAATCACTTTTGGCTGAGGAACTTAACTGTCAACTTACACTGGACATTTATAGAAAGCTGACTGAACAATTCCTGGCTTCTGTCCTTCCGTATCAATATCCCAGACTCTCCCAGTGTTTTTCTTTAGTCAATAAGAGGGAATATGTAGCTTTCCTGCACAGCATAAGCTAATGGAAAAAGAAACCCAGCAATAAAGACCCACTGTTTTCTGAATTATGCTAGCAATGCCAAAGATGTAGAAAGAAATAGGGATTCTGTCTCATTGATCTGTAGCAGATGTTAAAAGCTGTAGATTCCAGCTGTACACACGACAAAACTGACTTGTAAAATAAAAATAAAACAAGACAAGCATACCAGTGCCATACAAAATACAGAAAGTAGCTTCATGAAAGAGATGAAAATTATTTTTTTCTGAAAATTAAAAAATTCTCTTGATATACATCAATGGCACAATGACACAGTTAATGTGTTTGTATTCTTGCTAAATTAGTCCTATTGGCACAGATATTTCCAGCATGTGAGACATTGCACATCAGAATCCATAACTTGTTAAGGCCTTTTCTTTGTACTCTGCAAAGACCTTGAGCTCATGAGGAAAGGGATGTTCATTAGACAGCTGGAGACTTGCAGCCATTTTCCAGAGTTGTCTGTTCTTTAAAAAAAGAAGTGTTTGAACGTCTCTGGGGCTACTGGAGCTCCTGGTGCACAGCCAGCTGGACTAAAAAGAAAAAATGAAAAAGGGCTCGGTCTAATGGAGCGCCTCTTCGTTTAGGTGAGATCTGTAGGAAGGAACTCAAGAATGTGCACATCTTTATACTTCTGTGCATGCGTATTTAGAAAAAGGGAAGGGGGGCAGCCAAACCAGATCCTCACATTTAGCTGTTCATGCTTCTGACATATATAGTACCGTACAGATGACTTGGTTTCTGGTAAGTTTCTAGAAATGCCACGACAACCAGAACAACACAAAGGCACAGCACTGTGTTCTCTGCTTAAGAGATACAAAAAGAAAGACATTGATAAATAAACACCAAAGTTGTGGTTCAGGCCTTGTCTTGTGTGTTGAAAATATTAGTCTTAATCTGTCCCTACATAGTGTACACATAATTAATTTAAGTACTAGTTGGCATTTTACCAGGGTGAAGATGTCATCTGGCTGGCATTGGACTCTGGTTTACGGGGTAGTCAGTTCAAGTCCCACATGAGAGGGACTTGAACTGATTTCCTTATTTTCCAAAATATTGTTTAATTTACCCTACAGACCTGTAACCCAGGCCAATGCACAAATACAGTTAAGTTGAGAATCCCTTTTTATCCACATCACAAGATGTAATATTGTTTACAAACAAGTGAGTGAGCTGGCTAGCCATGTTGGCAGGACTCTGAGGCCCAGGTTAGTGACTCAAATCCCAAGTTAGGGGTATGTGTTTTTAAGTTGTGTGCTCTTGTACTATAGACTACTATAAAGAGGTTGATACAAGATTTTATATGCAATACTAACCTCTCACACGAAGGAGAGTGGTGTGGTATGATAATTCTCTAGCATGGTGTACTGCTCAACTTGAAGTACTGGGTTCAAATCTGCTTAATTATGTCATTATTAATTTTTAAAAATTGGATAATTTACCTTACAGTCAATGAAAAAGTAAGCTTTTGATGATTCCAGAGAACTGGATCATTTTCTGTATAGACGATGATAAAGTTGTTTTTTCCATGGAGGTGCGATGGCACAGTGAGATAATTCGCGAGCAGGTTGTGCTGTTCTCCTTGGCGTACTGGACCCCCATGCCAGGTAGGAGAATGGAAGTGTTGCTACTCAAGAGAAGATCCAAACCGTGCTTTTTCTCCACTTGTAAGCACAGTCTCTTTTAAAGGTTATTATTGTGTGCATTGAAGGCTAGAATGTGTTGTATCTTATATACTTCCAGTAATGGATAAAACAATAGGAGTCGAGAAGACACTTGGATATTTTGAGTGTTCCTTTATTATTAACAAAGGCAATCAACTTAACCTCACCACAGGCTGACCTGATCTTCCCTGAAAAGCACTCGCACTTTCTTTATATCAGCTTCAGCAGCCAATCCTTATTAAGGCACGCTCTCAACCTAGA
Source organism: Polyodon spathula (assembly GCF_017654505.1). Lineage (NCBI taxonomy): Eukaryota > Metazoa > Chordata > Actinopteri > Acipenseriformes > Polyodontidae > Polyodon > Polyodon spathula. The sequence goes on from NC_054543.1 coordinate 48,369,717, forward strand.
TTTTCATTGGAGAATTCAAACCCAAATGACCCAGCCATCAATACTTCAAAAGAGAAATCAAAATTTCTATTATTTAGTGGTGTCCAATACATCACAGAATGAAGAACCAAGAGTCATGGAATGCACAGAAAAACTACAGTTTGCCTCTTCTCCTCTCCACAGCACCTTCCACTCTCAGCCGCTGTGTATAGATTAGTAAATGAACTTCAAACCCTTTCCAGGAGCAGCGTTTCCAAGTCCCGTTTGCTGATAGAAAGAGATCCTTGGCTTCATAAGGAGAGAGCAGATGTGTAGCTTTCAAATGCATTGTTTCATAACTATTCATTTCAAATAAGAACTGGAGAAGCAACAAGTCCAGAAAATAAATCCCTATAAATCCCTGCCTATATAATGTTGGTGAAATGAACCTATTGAACAGCCTGCATGCTCCATCTAGTGGAGCAGTGGCACTATAGCTTTCCTTTAAAGACAGCACTTACTGTTAATGTTGCCATTATTGGACTCATAGATTCTAAAATCAGCTACCCCAAGCAGATAGAAAGAATAGAATGCACTTTGAAGATTCTAGAACATGTTTCTTTGATGACTGGCTAAGCACAATGAATCCATGAGTAAAGACTAACAGCAGGGTTTGTTATTGAGGTAACTGGTGATTAACCAACTGGAAGGACCATGTCTTTGCAAACCGACATGTCAAAACCTGGAACAGGTTTCCAGTCCCTAAACAAGGTACAGCATTGCGTTTGTGGTTTGTTTTATTTGGAAAATGGCTCAGAAAAAATGCATCAATAGTCCATTCATTTGGATAGTGGAAGGGCAGTGATCATCTGACAACGCCAGAGGCTGGTAGAGTGATGGCTGAGTGAAGTACTGGAGTAGGAGCACCTTAAACATTCAATAGTTTTCTGGCACTTCTGCCTTTGTCCAAAGTCATTGCCCTGGGGTCATCCTTGAACCTACATTTCATAAAGTGTGTGATCCTGGGGAAAATCTGAAACGTGCTTAAAAAAGGACTTGGAGCTGTAAGTAATCTGGGAGCAGCACAGAGACGTGCTCTTGCATATAAGAACATAAGAACATAAGAAAGTTTACAAACGAGAGGAGGCCATTCGGCCCATCTTGCTCGTTTGGTTGTTAGTAGCTTATTGATCTCAAAATCTCATCAAGCACCTTCTTGAAGGATCCCAGGCTGTCAGCTTCAACAACATTACTGGGGAGTTGATTCCAGACCCTCACAATTCTCTGTGTAAAAAAGTGTCTCCTATTTTCTGTTCTGAATGCCCCTTTTTCTAAACTCCATTTGTGACCCCTGGTCCTTGTTTCTTTTTTCAGGCTGAAAAAGTCCCTTGCGTCCACACTGTCAATACCTTTTAGAATTTTGAATGCTTGAATTAGGTCGCCACGTAGTCTTCTTTGTTCAAGACTGAACAGATTCAATTCTTTTAGCCTGTCTGCATATGACATGCCTTTTAAGCCCGGAATAATTCTGGTCGCTCTTCTTTGCACTCTTTCTAGAGCAGCAATATCTTTTTTATAGCGAGGTGACCAGAACTGCACACAATATTCAAGATGAGGTCTTACTAGTGCATTGTACAGTGTTAACATTACTTCCCTTGATTTAAATTCAACACTTTTCACAATGTATCCGAGCATCTTGTTAGCCTTTTTTATAGCTTCCCCACATTGTCTAGATGAAGACATTTCTGAGTCAACAAAAACTCCTAGGTCTTTTTCATAGATTCCTTCTCCAATTTCAATATCTCCCATATGATATTTATAATGTACATTTTTATTTCCTGCGTGCAGTACCTTACACTTTTCTCTATTAAATGTCATTTGCCATGTGTCTGCCCAGTTCTGAATCTTGTCTAGATCATTTTGAATGACCTTTGCTGCTGCAACAGTGTTTGCCACTCCTCCTACTTTTGTGTCGTCTGCAAATTTAACAAGTTTGCTTACTATACCAGAATCTAAATCATTAATGTAGATTAGGAATAGCAGAGGACCTAATACTGATCCCTGTGGTACACCGCTGGTTACCACACTCCATTCTGAGGTTTTTCCTCTAATCAGTACTTTCTGTTTTCTACATGTTAACCACTCCCTAATCCATGTACATGTGTTTCCTTGAATCCCAACTGCGTTCAGTTTGAGAATTAATCTTTTGTGCGGGACTTTGTCAAAAGCTTTCTGGAAATCTAAATAAACCATGTCATATGCTTTGCAATTATCCATTATCGATGTTGCATCCTCAAAAAAATCAAGCAAGTTAGTTAGACACGATCTCCCTTTCCTAAAACCATGTTGACTGTCTCCCAGTACCCTGTTACCATATAGGTAATTTTCCATTTTGGATCTTATTATAGTTTCCATAAGTTTGCATATAATAGAAGTCAGGCTTACTGGTCTGTAGTTACCTGGTTCAGTTTTGTTTCCCTTTTTGTGGATCGGTATTACGTTTGCAATTTTCCAGTCTGTCGGTACCACCCCTGTGTCAAGAGACTGCTGCATGATCTTGGTTAGCGGTTTGTAAATTACTTCTTTCATTTCTTTGAGTACTACTGGGAGGATCTCATCCGGCCCAGGGGATTTGTTTATTTTAAGAGCTCCTAGTCCCTTTAACACTTCTGCCTCAGTTATGCTAAAGTTATTTAAAACTGGATAGGAACTGGATGACATGTGGGGCATGTTGTCAGTATCTTCCTTTGTAAAAACTTGTGAAAAGTAATCATTTAACATATTTGCTATTTTTTTTTCTTCCTCTACGATTTTGCCATTTGTATCTCTTAAACATTTAATCTCCTCTTTGAATGTTCTCTTGCTGTTGTAATATTGGAAAAACATTTTGGAATTGGTTTTAGCTCCCTTAGCAATGTTCATTTCTATTTCTCTCTTGGCCTTTCTAACTTCCTTTTTGACTTGCATTTGCAGTTCTGTGTACTCTTTCTGTGTACTTTCTTTTTGGTCCTTTTTTAATGCTCTGTAAAGTGCCTTTTTTCGCTGAATATTTTTTTTAATTGATCTATTAAACCATTTTGGCAATTTAGTTTTACATTTAGATTTGTCTACTTTAGGGATATAATTGTTTTGCGCCTCTAGTACTACGTTTTTGAAGAACAACCATCCTTCTTCTGTGGGTGTTTTCTCTATTTTACTCCAATCTACTTCTGTTAGTCTCTGTTTCATGCCTTCATAGTTTGCTTTTCTAAAATTGTAAACCTTAGCTTTAGTCTTTACTTTTGGGGATTTAAAAAACACTTCAAATGAGACCATGTTGTGGTCTGAGTTTGCCAGTGGTTCTCTGACCTCTGTTTTAGTTATTCTATCTTCGTTATTTGAAAAGACTAAATCAAGGCATGCCTCCCCTCTAGTGGGTGCCTTCACAAATTGTGTTAGGAAGCAGTCATTTGTCATTTCCACCATTTCTATTTCGTCCTTCGCGCTACCCACCGGGTTTTCCCATTTTATTTGGGGGAAGTTGAAATCCCCCATTAGTATGGCTTCTCCTTTGCTACACACATTTCTAATGTCATTGTATAACAGATTATTTTGCTCACCGTCTGAATCTGGCGGTCTATAGCATGCTCCTATTATTATGCCTTTTGAATTTTTGTCTGTTATTCTGACCCATATTGATTCGGTTTTATTTTCTTTGTCCAGGTTTAACACCTGGGCTTCAAGACTGTTTCTTATGTATAGCGCTACCCCTCCTCCTCTTCTGTCCTGCCTGTCTTTCCTATACAGTGTATACCCACAAATATTATATTCGTCCCCATCACTCTCAGATAACCACGTTTCTGTAACACCTATCACATCATAGTTACCTGTTAGTGCAGTAGCTTCAAGTTCTAGAATTTTGTTTCTGATACTTCTAGCATTTAGATAAACACATTTAATGGTTGTCTTACCTGAGTTGTTGTTCTTGTTTTGATGCGGTCTCCCTTCTGTTTTTTTGTTGATTTCTCCCCCCTTCCTTTCTAGTTTAAATGCTTCCGAACCTGCTCGAGGATCTTTTCTCCAAGTAGACTAGTTCCCTTGTTATTTAAATGCAGTCCATCCCGTCTATACAGATAGTCCTCGTTGTAGAAAGTGGTCCAATGATCAAGATAGGTGAAGCCTTCCCGTGTGCACCACGTCTTCAACCATTGGTTTTGATTTATTATTTCCAGCTGTCCATATGGTCCTTTGCAAGGTGCGGGTAGTATACCAGAAAATACCACAGTTTTGGTTTTCTCTTTTAATTTCCTTCCTAGCTCTCTGAATTTGTTTTGCAGGGATTTTGGTCTGTCTCTTCCAATGTTGTTTGTACCGATGTGGACGACTACTACCGGGTCGTCTCCTGTTCGTTCTAGGAGCCTGTCCACGTTCTCAGTGATGTGCTTGACCGAGGCTCCCGGAAGGCAGCACACTGTTGTAGTAAGGGGGTCCAAACTGCGAACTGAACTTGCTGTGTTTCTCAATATGGAGTCCCCAACAATCATGACCTCCCTTCTTTTTGCTGTCTGGTCACCACTGTCAATGGGGTCCTGGATGTTGTTCCTTTCATTCTCTTGTTGTTGGTTCTGCTCATCAAAATTCTGAAGTGACTCAAATTTGTTGGTTGTTTTGATTTCTGGTGGTTGTGTTTGACGAAGTTTCTTTTTTTCCCTGCTTCTGCCTACCTGAACCCAGCTGTTCTGACCTTCTATCTCCCTGGTGGCTTTCAGTCTGTTAGGGGTGATGCAGACTTCCATGAATTGTGGGTGTGCCAGTTCCTCAAGATCCTGTTGCTGTCTCACTTCTTCCAGCTCCATTTCTAGCATACTTACTAGTTTATGCAAATCCTGGATCGCGCGGCACTTTACGCACACTTGGTTTAGCTCCGCTGGGTTTTCTCGGATTTCCCACATCAAGCAGGTGTCACAGATTACTGGCTTGAAGACCATGTTGAGGGTTTTTTTTTTTTGAAGTTTAGTTTCTTCTGCAGCCGTCAACCTGCTTTCAAACTGCTTCGAAACTGCTCTGTACTTTTCCACGCCTGTACTTCTCCCACTCGCTGTCGCTTCCACTCGCTGTCGCTGGGAAGACTGCCTCGTTTAACTGCGTTGTTCTGCTGTGCTGTCGGCTCCTCCCCTCGCCCGTGTCTCAAAACGGCGCTGAATTTGAATCAGCTGCTCCGAGTTTCAGCTTGTTTGTTATCAGAAAAAACACACGCGGCTGTGTTTCCCCAATGTCCTCTGTTTTCTGATTAAAGCAATTCAAGATGCAATTTCTCCTTTCTGCTTCGAAACTGCTCTGTACTTTTCCACGCTGTACTTGTCCCACTCGCTGTCGCTTCCACTCGCTGTCGCTGGGAAGACTGCCTCGTTTAACTGCGTTGTTCTGCTGTGCTGTCGGCTCCTCCCCTCGCCCGTGTCTCAAAACGGCGCTGAATTTGAATCAGCTGCTCCGAGTTTCAGCTTGTTTGTTATCAGAAAAACACACGCGGCTGTGTTTCCCCAATGTCCTCTGTTTTCTGATTAAAGCAATTCAAGATGCAATTTCTCCTTTCTGCTTCGAAACTGCTCTGTACTTTTCCACGCTGTACTTCTCCCACTCGCTGTCGCTTCCACTCGCTGTCGCTGGGAAGACTGCCTCGTTTAACTGCGTTGTTCTGCTGTGCTGTCGGCTCCTCCCCTCGCCCGTGTCTCAAAACGGCGCTGAATTTGAATCAGCTGCTCCGAGTTTCAGCTTGTTTGTTATCAGAAAAACACACGCGGCTGTGTTTCCCCAATGTCCTCTGTTTTCTGATTAAAGCAATTCAAGATGCAATTTCTCCTTTCTGCTTCGAAACTGCTCTGTACTTTTCCACGCTGTACTTCTCCCACTCGCTGTCGCTTCCACTCGCTGTCGCTGGGAAGACTGCCTCGTTTAACTGCGTTGTTCTGCTGTGCTGTCGGCTCCTCCCCTCGCCCGTGTCTCAAAACGGCGCTGAATTTGAATCAGCTGCTCCGAGTTTCAGCTTGTTTGTTATCAGAAAAACACACGCGGCTGTGTTTCCCCAATGTCCTCTGTTTTCTGATTAAAGCAATTCAAGATGCAATTTCTCCTTTCTGCTTCGAAACTGCTCTGTACTTTTCCACGCTGTACTTCTCCCACTCGCTGTCGCTTCCACTCGCTGTCGCTGGGAAGACTGCCTCGTTTAACTGCGTTGTTCTGCTGTGCTGTCGGCTCCTCCCCTCGCCCGTGTCTCAAAACGGCGCTGAATTTGAATCAGCTGCTCCGAGTTTCAGCTTGTTTGTTATCAGAAAAACACACGCGGCTGTGTTTCCCCAATGTCCTCTGTTTTCTGATTAAAGCAATTCAAGATGCAATTTCTCCTTTCTGCTTCGAAACTGCTCTGTACTTTTCCACGCTGTACTTGTCCCACTCGCTGTCGCTTCCACTCGCTGTCGCTGGGAAGACTGCCTCGTTTAACTCTCACTCTAACTCTCACTCAGCTTTGAAATGAACACTTTCAAGTACGCCACTCCTTATAAAAGTTTACAGAAAATCTGTAGTTTTCTCCCTATGCTTTTCCTATGGTTATACTTGCATTTACCGTGCTTTGCAATGTTTTTTTTTTTATATGTTTTACCATGGTTTCCTGTGCTTTTAGAAGCTCTAGCACATTCACTTGGGTTTATTAAACACTGCGCTCAAGAATAGAGGCAACCAATTCTATGAGACAGCATAGCTTTCAAGAATGTCCCTGGGAGCTGCAGGAGAGGTACAATTCACATGCACTCGGGTTTAAAGCTACAATGCTAAATACAAAGAACTGATGAAAAGAGCTCCTGTACTGTCTTTTCTGTCACATTAGTGAATAGTGCAGCCGACAGGGCAGTCTTCACAACGTTTCAGATTGATAACATTGTTTAACACTATCGATGTTAAAATAGAGAAACCTGCTGGCTGTTTTGTTTCTTTCATTTTTTTTTTTTTAAATCCCCACTTATATCAATTCCAAAAAGAATGGTTCTAACCCCTTCCACGTGTCTGCTGAAGAAATCAAGCTTGGCAGGTAGCACACAATGAGCCACACTCCTCTCCACATTAAACACACAGCCTTGCATTAAACACACACCCCAAATGCATTGTTTTCATCGTAGCACACAATATTCAAAACCCATGTGGGAAGGCTATGGTATTGTGATCATCGTATATACAGATACACAGGTGTACATGTCTAACCCTCTCGTAAGCAGAAAGAAGAAGTGCGTTTGCATTTCACTTTCACATTGTTTCTATTTCCATACAGCCCAGTGGCTCAGAGGCTCAGCTGGGTTTTATCATACAGGGACCCTCTGGGCCTATATTGTTGGTGACGCCAGTCTTCTCTTTAAAACAAAGCCGCTCTCTGTGATCTCCCAAGTGGACTTTTTGCAAACTGAGTGGGATTTACCTGCTCCCAACCTAACCTCTAACCTCTAACCTCTAGCCCTGACCCCTAACCCCTGACTGCAGCGTAGAGAGAATTCGTTCACAACAGGGTTGTTTTCAAAATGTTTTTTACTCACATATACTGCATAGCTGTAAAAAACAGTGGACCTTCCAATCATCAGCCTGACACACTGGGTCCTGTTCTAGTAGCTCACTCCTTAATTATAGACCATAGGCTTATTTTTAATAGTCTGTTTGATAAATGATCGTTGGATTGGCATTTCTGAATCATAAGGGCTTATGATTTATCTTAGTGTTCCAGAATTGTCTATCCCTAATCCTAAGCCTAATTCTCTGAATTCATGAAACCTTAACCTTAACCCTAACTTTAATGCTAACACTGTTTAGTCTTTAAGTAAAGTAGAAGTTGTTTTCTAAAGAGGGCGCATAAGGTTGTTGATTTAAAAAAAAAAAAAAAGATTAGCCAAAATGATTGATTAGATTGAACTGTGGCTTGTCCTGGAGTTCATTATTTGAACACATTATGTGGCTACACCCTGGATAAAGAAGCGCTATTTGGTACTGTATTGTAGCTGTATACCTGTTTTGATGCTTTTTAAAAAATAGATAATTTCTTCTGTAAATAGACGTTAAATCATTGTTATACCGTCAAAGCACCTCTTGCTTATTCTGGTTTGACATTGTGCACTACTTGTTTGAAGATTAAAAATGATCTAAAGGCAGACGATTTTAACAGCTGCTATTTAAAAAAAAAAAGAAAGCCCGAAGCTCATGTTTCAAAGACCCCTGGGTCCTTATTTGATCTTCAAAGGGCTGCCATTGAAAGGTGGGCCACAGGTAGGGTTTGTGTTCCTCGTCTGAGCTGGATCCAGTCTTCTGTGCAGTGACCTCTTACTCTGCCAGCGTCTGCTGCGATACACCATTCCCATCATGCACAGGGCGTGCCAGTTCCCAGGAGTTCCTGCTCGCTCCTGCCATCTGCTGTGATTTATAGAAAATGGGCAATGATTTATGGCCCAGTCATCCCACAATGAAGTCATTTTCTTTCATTTGCTTGGCCTCTGACTCCCCCCACACTCCCAGCCAGGTTTGGGAAATGAGCGCTAATCATACACCGAAATTATATTTAAGCAAGGGGACTGGCTGGGAATTCGGGCCTTTAATAAAATGAATTTTCAGCAGAGGGTGTATGCTAATCATGAGCTGGAACAAGCTGGCTGTTAGAGGTGAGAACAGAACTTGCCACTTCAGAGCTCTGGAGGTGAAGTGCTTGCTGATTAGTAACTCTCATTGAGGGTATATTTCAATAGGCAGGCCCCGGATTGGTTCAAGTCGTCACCTATTCTTGTGCTGAAGCCCTGATGCTGCAGACAAACTATGTCTGCTGTCAAGGGGTCTCCCCCTGCTGGAGCACTTTTAGTCCTTCTGCCTCGAAAGGTTGAGAGCTTTCAGTCTTGGCTGTGCCAGACAGCCAGGTATCCACTCTACAATCTCGATCAGCACGGCGGGGTGGAGAAGGTAAGGAGCAGACAGGATGGGTCCACACTGCCAGCAACACGGCCAGCTGCCTACGAGAGATCAGCCACGACGGGGTGGAGAGGGTAAGGAGCAGACAGGATGGGTCCACACTGCCAGCAACTCGACCAGCTGCCTACGAGACATCAGCCACAACGGGGTGGAGAGGGTAAGGAGCGGGCAGGATGGGTCCACACTGCCAGCAACGTGGCCAGCTGCCTACGACAGGAAGATCAGGAATCGGTGAGCATGACAGCTCACCACTGCACCCTGGATTGTTACGCTGACAGCTTCCCTGGCATGTGGTTTATAATGTACTTAATATCTTCCTGTTGAAAGTCCTCTTGATGTACTTCGACTAAGGGCAGATACTCTGGTATGTGCTTCTGCTGAAATGGTTGATGTTTCACAATGAACAGACTCGAAGGTGAAGCTGTGGGCCATTCTGATGAACAGACTGTGCTGCAGGAAGTAATCACTGAGGAGTGGGCCTGTTCCCTCCAGTATAATTTAAAGACTGTTAGTCATCATGTCTGCAGTGCTGTCTCTCGTTCTTCCTATGGTTCCTTTGATACAGTCTCTGCTGTATACACACCATGGAATAAAGATTCATGCAAAATACTTGGAAAATCTTGCTGACTTCAGTACACACACACGCGCGCACACACACACACAAACGCGCGCGCACAGAGCTCATTGAAACCCTCTCTGCAGTCCCATGATCCTCCTTGTTTGACAGCAGCAGGACAGAAGCACAGACACCAGTCTCCAATATTTTATTTAATCCTGTGCCTGATAATGATGTATTATATATTGCCACAAGCGAAGCAATATCAAATAGGCCCCTCAGAGATCACGTCAATTAGACAGACTGAGCCAATATATTAAATATGCTAGAGCTTCATTAGCAGGATGCAACACATATTGTCTTCTAGTTGCTCGCACACTCACACATTGTCTAGGATTTCTAGTCGTTCTCACACACTGTCTAAGTATTCTAGTCGTTCTCACACACTGTCTAAGTATTCTAGTCGTTCTCACACGTTGTCTAAGTATTCTAGTCGTTCTCACACGTTGTCTAAGTATTCTAGTCGTTCTCACACATTGTCTAAGTATTCTAGTCGCTCTCACACTCACACACTGTCTAAGTATTCTAGTCGCTCTCACACTCACACACTGTCTAAGTATTCTAGTCGTTCTCACTCATACAGCACATCGGATTGAAGTGCATTCCCAGGGCTGAGGATTATTATTATTATTATTATTATTATTATTATTATTATTATTATTATTATTATTATTGGCACTACATTTAAAAGAACAAGAAGAAAACAACGTCAGAGGCTTTCATAACTGAACCCGTCCTATTTTATGAAACCCAAGTTCTCATTCTCTCATGTTGCAGAATTTTCATGTGCAGGAAAGTCCTACAGGTCCCACAGCATGATGAAAGTGTATCTCATGTCCAGTGCGTTATGATGACAATAACATTGAATTTTCTTTACTGTAGGACTATAGCTAGAGCCCCCTCTTGTGTCTGTTACGTGCAATGACTATCAGAAAAACAACACTGTCCAAAGATTCCTAAAAATCCCATGAAAACAGTACATTTGCAGGGGAAATTGATTTAGTCCATTATGATTTACTATTTCATTTCTATATTAACAAAGATGCTTTTTTTGCCAGATGTATCAACATTTGCTCCCTGTTCTGCGCAGCTACATAGGAAACCTCCAGGAGACTACTGGGAAAGTGCTTAGCTTTCCCATCAGGTGTAAAGACTGACAGCCCAGGCCCCAGTGGAGGCTTCTGATGGACATTACCTCTGAGGGGAAGAGTAAAAAGTCAAACTGCTGGGTGGTATAAACAGTATTCATGACAGGGTACAGTATTACCATACCATCATAAAAGTGTCACCTCACTGTTTAAGGCATTTCACTACCTTATAAAGGTTTGGCATCGTATTTTTGCAGTTTTCCCCCTATGCATTTCCCATAGTTTATCCTGGTTTGATGTGTTTTTTTAATATGCGTTATTACAATGGTCTTTACAATGCTGCCCTATGCTTTCGCTGTGCTGTGCTTTCGCTCTAAGACTCTTTGATAAGGGTGCAGTTGCCGCAGTGCTTCTCTGAAGAGTGGAGCTTTGTGTTGCTGACATGTCAGTGTCTGGAGCCGTGTTCACAAGAAGACATACGACAGATACTGCTCAGAGTTTTGTATTGGTATTGTTTTGTATTAACTATTTTCTTTCACAGCAGCAGTAGACTCAGTTGTAATACTTCAACAGCACACTAGAGGGGGCTGTATTTTACTAAATGAAAGCTCTTCCTCACTGGTATTGCTGTTCCTCATTGGGGATTAGCGGCTGTGCTCTAAACTCTTCTGTATCTGATGTTACTCTGAGCCTTGCATTGCTCCCTGATGGGTGAAGCCTCGTTGCAGCCATGGCAACTCGCTGGCTACTTTTGAGCAACTTGGCAAAAAACCAACAAGTAGCTACTTGAAATGCACTTCCAATGCAGTTCAGCACAGTACTCATTTACAATTGAGAGTTTACATAACAAGCAATCACTAAAGTCTTTTATGGGGTCTGTTTTTCAACCAGCAAGCACTTACAGGCTGCCCCAAACAAAACAGGACCTTTCCACTGGCTGGGATTGGGCAACCTGCTAGCCTGACAGGCTGTGCTGTCATGGGAGCCTTTGTGACATCAACATATTTTATTGCAGGTTTGGAGTCCAACACTGGGTTGTCATTTCTGCTACCAGACACCAAATAATGGCATCATCATGTATGCATCAATACCGCCTGTGTTTGCACAGTTCTTGCTTGGGATGCCAGTCTGTCAGGCTTGCTGCTCTCATATAGTTAGCATGGACAGGTGATGGAAACAAACAATATAAAACTGAATACGAAATGATATTCTGGGCTGCTTTATATTTACACCAAACATGTGCGAATCACCAGTAATTGCCAGTGTTAGCGATATCACAGAGTGTGGTTATTCTGTATTAATATTTCATGTTAATATCCAACCCTAGCCTCAAACCAAACTTTAACACCTAACATTATTTGTAAGTTGTAATTGTGATTACAAAATGACAACCTAAATCCCCCCTGGCTGTTATGAAATTTGGGAGCAACCTTATTTAATACGAGTCATTGAGAATGAAGTCTGAGTCTTTGGACACCGGGAGGGTGTCTGTCAGTCCATCCATCACTCTGCATGTAAGTTACGCATCAAATCGGGTTAAACATTTCATTGTCTTTATTATTCTCCACTGTTCTGAATTCACATTCTTGACAGTGATTTATGTCACTGACATTCCAAATGACAGATCCTGTTGAGATTGACTGCAACTGAATCTGGTCACACTCAAGTAAAACTAGAAAGACTTGTGTGAGAGTGAAGAACCCAGTGAACTCCTTCCTGTTCCCAGGGGAGGCAGCATGGCTCCACGTCACAGAGACATTCTTCTTGCCTTAGCTTCTGACATTTGCATGCCTTTATTAATGTTTTCATGTCCCAGTTCCTGTGACATTGATTTTAAACAATGATTGTAATATACAGGAAGGCCACTGCCAATGAAAGGGTCAATAATGAACTCTGACTCACTCATGTATCGCCTCGTAAGAATGATAAGCACCACTAACCGCTCTATCTTGTCAGTATTTGATTTATGGAAAGAAACACATAGGCAGCTCCACACTATATAGAAAGAATATCACAGGTGTGCTTATACAGTCATTATTTATAGACATTGGAAAAAGCGATGCAAATCTGCAGGAAGATTCCCTGTGACAGAACTAATACAAATTCCTAATGTCTCTCTGTTTCACACTGCGGCTCTTTTCACTGCCTTTCTAACCTCTGGAAGGAGTGAGTAATGGGTCATTGCCATGGTGTCTGGAAAAGAATGCTGTTGTGAAATGAATGCTGTGGGCTATGCCTTAATTACAACAAGCAAAGGGAGGGCCCCCGAAACCAGTCCGTTCCAGCTTAAACTAGTCACAGAAACTCAGCTGACACGCCTTTCCATCTCCACAGTGACAATATGAAGGGAAATGATGCATGACCACGTTATGTCATGTAATTACACAAGAGCCCTTTGAAGAGGTACTGTATTCGCTGCTCTCCCAGCCATTCGTCTAGCTGTAACTGGTCTGGCCCAGCTCAGCCAGCTGCTGTATCATAATATTGACTTTCTCCAGGACCGGAACATCAATAACATCTGGAAACTTACAGTCAACAAACATCACATGACTTTCTACTACAGCGCATGCAGACCACAGTATACCTGTACCTTTTAAATAACAGTTAACTCTTGTGAAGCTAATATTTCTGTCTGTTCTGTTGTAAGACAGTACAGAACACCTACTTTTCTGTTTATATTTTTTAATGGAGAAACAGGAAGTTCATTTTACGAAGTATACATATAAAACAACCAAGTAATATTGTATTAAAGATTCACCAAAGTTACCTTACACACTCAAACTGAGTTTCTTAAAATTACAGTCTTGCAAAAAATGGATTTCATTGAAATACACAGCTCTCCTCAAAACAGATTGAGCATTCTGATTGAATGTTTAAAGAGCAGGAACCTTCAATTACTGATCAGGGATAGATATATGGAGTGGGTTTGATTATGATCAGGGATAGATATATGGAGTGGGTTTGATTATGATCAGGGATAGATATATGGAGTGGGTTTGATTATGATCAGGGATAGATATATGGAGTGGGTTTGATTATGATCAGGGATAGATATATCGAGTGGGTTTGATTATGATCAGGGATAGATATATCGAGTGGGTTTGATTATGATCAGGGATAGATATATCGAGTGGGTTTGATTATTGATCAGGGATAGATATATGGAGTGGGTTTGATTATGATCAGGGATAGATATATCGAGTGGGTTTGATTACTGATCAGGGATAGATATATCGAGTGGGTTTGATTATGATCAGGGATAGATATATCGAGTGGGTTTGATTATGATCAGGGATAGATATATCGAGTGGGTTTGATTATGATCAGGGATAGATATATCGAGTGGGTTTGATTACTGATCAGGGATAGATATATCGAGTGGGTTTGATTATGATCAGGGATAGACATACTGAGTGAGTTGAATGGGTTTGATCTTAATGGAATGAACCCATTCAACCAGGATGTCAGTTAAAGTTGACTGAGGTCATGGAATCAGAAGAATGAAAACTAAAGGTCAGGTTCATCAGGTTCCCATCGCTCTGCACACACGGCAGGTACGTGAACTTGTGTCACTGCAGCTGTGTGCGTTTCACATGTATTACATTCTCCTTGTAAACATTTACCACGGCCATTCTCCAGTTCCCCATGCTGTTCCCATGCCTGTACTTTGATTATACTATAGGTTACCATGGGGCACCATGTTCTACAGGCTCACTTTTATAATGGTCTCTGCTGAGGTCCGGGATGACTGGGGTTCTGTGAGGGAGCTGAGCCGGCAGCGTGACTTACCCCTCCTCTAAACAGGGTGGATGACTTGGGTTCTGTGGGGGAGCTGAGCTGACAGAATGACAACCCCTCCTCTAAACAGGGTGGATTCAAAAGCACCCCAGAGACTCCAGGGAACAAGAAGGGTTTAGTCCTGTTCCTGATCATTAACGGCTGATATTCTTTATCAGTACAAAGGGCGTAAGACAGGGGCATGCTTTGCATTGTGTTACCAGGTGTCTTCAGAAATGAACAAGCCCTCAGGGTGTGGATGGGAAGCAGTCCACACTGTATGTAGATTTCTAAAATAATAATAACCAGAACAGCTGCTTCTTTTTATTACAAAAAAAGGTTATTTTATTTACTGTTCACTAGTCTAGTGTTCAGACCAGAAATAGAATTCTCTCGGTTCTCCAAGCAGAACAATAATAATAATCAGTGCAAAAGTGTACCAAAAAAAAAGACACAAACTATGTGACATCATTCTACCGTGCACCCACCCTGACAGATCAACCCCCCCACACACACAAAGACCCACCCTGACAGATCAACCCCCCCCCACACACACAAACACCCACCCTGACATATCAACCTCCCCACACACACAAACACCCACCCTGACAGATCAACCCCCCCACACACACAAACACCCACCCTGACAGATCAACCCCCCCCCACACACACAAACACCCACCCTGACAGATCAACCCCCCCACACACACACAAACACCCACCCTGACAGATCAACCCCCCCACACACACAAACACCCACCCTGACAGATCAACCCCCCCACACACACAAACACCCACCCTGACAGATCAACCCCCCCACACACACACAACACCCACCCTGACAGATCAACCCCCCCACACACACAAACACCCACCCTGACAGATCAACCCCCCCCCACACACACACAAACACCCACCCTGACAGAACACAACACCCACCCTGACAGATCAACCCCCACACACACACAAACACCCACCCTGACAGATCAACCCCCCCACACACACAAACACCCACCCTGACAGATCAACCCCCCCACACACACAAACACCCACCCTGACAGATCAACCCCCCCACACACACAAACACCCACCCTGACAGATCAACCCCCCCACACACACAAACACCCACCCTGACAGATCAACCCCCCCACAAACACAAACACCCACCCTGACAGATCAACCCCCCCACACACACAAACACCCACCCTGACAGATCAACCCCCCCACACACACAAACACCCACCCTGACAGATCAACCCCCCCACAAACACAAACACCCACCCTGACAGATCAACCCCCCCACACACACAAACACCCACCCTGACAGATCAACCCCCCCACACACACAAACACCCACCCTGACAGATCAACCCCCCCACACACACAAACACCCACCCTGACAGATCAACCCCCCCACACACACACAAACACCCACCCTGACAGATCAACCCCCCCACACACACACAAACACCCACCCTGACAGATCAACCCCCCCACACACACAAACACCCACCCTGACAGATCAACCCCCCCACACACACAAACACCCACCCTGACAGATCAACCCCCCCACACACACAAACACCCACCCTGACAGATCAACCCCCCCACACACACAAACACCCACCCTGACAGATCAACCCCCCCACACACACAAACACCCACCCTGACAGATCAACCCCCCCACACACACAAACACCCACCCTGACAGATCAACCCCCCCACACACACAAACACCCACCCTGACAGATCAACCCCCCCAACACACACAAACACCCACCCTGACAGATCAACCCCCCCACACACACAAACACCCACCCTGACAGATCAACCCCCCCACACACACAGTGGGGTGGGACTGTCAGTTGTGGGCCCCCCCCCACAGGTTGTGTGGGACTGCACACAAACCCACACACACACACACACACACCCACACCCTGTCTAGTTGGTGGGTGTCACCCACACACACCCACACACCCACAACACACCACACCCTGAACAGATCAACACCCCCAACACACCACACACCAACAACCTGTAGACATCAACCCCCCACACACACACACAAACACCCACCCTGACATATCAACCCCCCCACACACACAAACACCCACCCTGACAGATCAACCCCCCCACACACACAAACACCCACCCTGACAGATCAACCCCCCCACACACACAAACACCCACCCTGACAGATCAACCCCCCCACACACACAAACACCCACCCTGACAGATCAACCCCCCCACACACACAAACACCCACCCTGACAGATCAACCCCCCCACACACACAAACACCCACCCTGACAGATCAACCCCCCCACACACACAAACACCCACCCTGACAGATCAACCCCCCCAACACACAAACACCCACCCTGACACACAACCCCCCCACACACACACAAACACCCACCCTGACAGATCAACCCCCCCACACACACAAACACCCACCCTGACAGATCAACCCCCCCACAAACACAAACACCCACCCTGACAGACAAACAACCCCCCCACACACACAAACACCCACCCTGACAGATCAACCCCCCCCACACACACAAACACCCACCCTGACAGATCAACCCCCTCCCCACACACACAAACACCCACCCTGACAGATCAACACACCCCCACACACACACAAACACCCACCCTGACAGATCAACCCCCCCACACACACAAACACCCACCCTGACAGATCAACCCCCCCACACACATACACACACACACACACACACACACAAACACACCCACCCTGACAGATCCCCCCCCCCACACACACACACACCCACCCTGACAGATCATGGTTGACAGATCAACCCCCCACACCACACACACAAACAGACCCACCCTGACAGATCACAACCCCCCGCCCCACACACAAACACCCACCCTGTGTGTGTCAACCCTGGTGGGGTTGGGTGTTTGTCACACACACAAAACCCACCCTGACCCCTGACAACTCCCCCCCCACACACACACACAAACACCCACCCTGACAGATCAACCCCCCCACACACACAAACACCCACCCTGACAGATCAACCCCCCCACACACACAAACACCCACCCTGACAGATCAACCCCCCCAACACACAAACACCCACCCTGACAGATCAACCCCCCCACACACACAAACACCCACCCTGACAGATCAACCCCCCCACACACACAAACACCCACCCTGACAGATCAACCCCCCCACACACACAAACACCCACCCTGACAGATCAACCCCCCCACACACACAAACACCCACCCTGACAGATCAACCCCCCCCACACACACACCCAACACAGATCAACCCACACACACACACAAACACCCACCCTGACATATCAACCCCACACACACACACAAACACCCACCCTGACAGATCAACCCCCCACACACACACACAACACACCCACCCTGACAGATCAACCCCCCCACACACACAAACACCCACCCTGACAGATCAACCCCCACACACACACAAACACCCACCCTGACAGATCAACCCCCCCCACACACACAAACACCCACCCTGACATATCAACCTCCCCACACACACAAACACCCACCCTGACAGATCAACCCCCCCACACACACACACACCCACCCTGACAGATCACCCCCCCCCACACACACAAACACCCACCCTGACAGATCAACCCCCCACACACACACAAACACCCACCCTGACAGATCAACCCCCCCACACACACAAACACCCACCCTGACAGATCAACCCCCCCACACACACAAACACCCACCCTGACAGATCAACCCCCCCACACACACAAACACCCACCCTGACAGATCAACCCCCCCACACACACAAACACCCACCCTGACAGATCAACCCCCCCACACACACACAAACACCCACCCTGACAGATCAACCCCCCCAAAACACAAACACCCACCCTGACAGATCAACCCCCCCACACACACACACACACACACACACACACACACAAACACACACACACACACACACACACACCCACCCACCCTGACAGATCAACACCCCCCAAAACACAACCCCCTCCCACATCAAACCCCCAAACACACACACACATGTTGGCCACAGACTCAACCCCCCCACACACTCACAACACCCCCCCCTGTTGGGTGGGACCCCCCCACACAACCCCCACACACACAAACACCCACCCTGAACACACTGTATAGTTGGGGGTGGACACACAACACCCTGTGGGTCAACCTGCCCCAACACACACACACACAAACACCCACCCACACACACACAACACCCCCCCCACACACACACACACACCACCCCCACACACACACACACACAACCCCCACACACCCACACACACAAACACCCACCCTGACAGACACAATACCCCCCACACACACACACCCACCCTGACAGATCAACCCCCCCACACACACAAACACCCACCCTGACAGATCAACACCCCCACACACACACACACCCTGACACACACCCACCACACACACATCACCCCCCCCCCCCACCACACACACACACCCTGACAGTCACCCCCTCCCAAAACAACAACACCCACCAACTACATATCCAAAACAACCACCCCACCAACACCCACCACGCTATCACACACTACAGGACAAAAACAGTACAACCCTTACAGTGTTAACCCCCCCCGGGCACACACACACACACACACACACACACCACCCCAACACAGTTGTGGGGGGTGTTTGGTTTTGTGTCAACCCCCCCTCACACAACACAACACCCACCCTGACATGTCCCCCCCCTCACACACACAACACCTACCCTGTGGGTCCAACCACCCCACACTGACATATCAACCCCCCCCCCCCCCTCACACACACACACACCACAGATACAGAGAGAATTCCGTGTGGTTACATCGCAAACACACAGTGTGAAGCTAGTTAGAACACAACTGCACACACACCTTGGGAACAAAAAGTGATTTTTAATACAATGTATGAAAGTTGGGACAGAACAAGCAAAAAAGTTCAATGCCACTGAATATAAAATAATAATAATAATAATAATACTCCCACATGCATTGAAAAAAGAATTGTTAACTGAATATGCTGTACAACCCCTTACACATTCTCACAGGATACAAATAATACAACTGATCTGTTTGGTAAGAAGCAACTTAAAACAGAAAATTACTAGCATATTTCTTTCTGGGGGTGGGGAGATATCTATCTTTATATGAGAGAGAGAGAGACACAGACACACACACACACACACTATAAAAAATCTTTGAAACACAAAGTAAGACATGTAACATAGACTGAAACAGCATCAAGAGAAAAGGACCCCAGCAATGCCTTCATATATTTAGTCGATTTGTATTTTGTATGCACTTCATGGTTAAATACAAAGTACATAGAATACATCTGAAACTTGATTGCCTTGTGCACAGACTGCATTCACATTGCGGTTTGAAATGGTACTACCTGGAGCTCAAGCCATCTTCATTGTTATAACCGCACTCATGGGTTTCACTCTCCCTGTGTTTTTGTTCATAAGCTTTTGTCAACAGGGACAAAGTGCAGACTTTTCAAATACGCATTTCTGTTCCCGGCTGTTCTACTCAGCTCCAAGTTACCATTTGACCTCAGTTTGTAAATTTATCTATTGCACACTCAAGAGATTACACAAAGAGTCTAAATCTCCAGCTATGCTCAAACCACGCAGGCCAAGGACCTTGTTCAGTACATGGTTCAAATAAACTACCCAACCATCAAGCTTAGAAATAGAACACAAGAATGCCATTTGAAAGAAAACAACTAAATACTGCATTTCTCTTTTGAAAAAAAAGGCATTTCTTTTAACTAGAGTCTGAAAATATTTAAATGCCAAAGGAATTATTCTTAATGAGAAATCAAACATCGATGCAACAAATACATGGGTGGTTTACTAATGAACCTATTGTCATTCTAGTAAGAAAAACATTGAATAGGGAAAACAGTGTACAGGCAGTTGTGTTTTTCTTTGCAACTTCTTTTAGAATGCCACATTGCAGCCAGGATGCATCGTCACAGGTTGCAAACGCAGAGAGAGAGCGAGAGAGAATGACCCCAATACTGTGTAGTGGTGTAGAGACTCCTCTGTGAAATTCCCAGAGGTGATGTTAAAATAGAAATAGGAATGAAACACTTTTAAATGTATTTATTTTTCAGTTTTGCTGCTTGGGAATTTAGTGCAGATGAACAGTAAAGGACACGGGCTTCAGCCGGGCACAAGCAAATCTTCCTCTGAAAATCCTATAAAGCTAATGTTGACTTGAAGACACTGCACACCTGCTTCTACTTCTCTCAAGCAGAGTGCTGGTTTTATGAATTGCTGTACTGGGGACCCTGAACTCAAGAGCATTCCCAGTGAAAGGCACAAGAGGGAGTGAGTGAGCCGAACTCGAGAGCATTCCCAGTGAATGGGACGAGACCGAGCGAGCCAAACTCAAGAGCATTCCCAGTGAAAGGGACGAGAGCAAGCGAGCCAAACTCAAGAGCATTCCCAATGAAAGGGACGAGAGCGAGCGAGCCAAACTCAAGAGCATTCCCAATGAAAGGGACGAGAGTGAGCGAGCCAACTCCCCGTGAAGTTGCTTTTCTAACCAGCTCTTCTATATTATTGGCAAGTGAGGAATAAAAAATGATCGCCCCCAATTTTCTGAATAACAATCCATACATTTTTGTATTCCTGTTCAAACGTTTTATAGTCTGACTCTCCAGTACACAGCTGGCTAATTCAAAGTGATCTTCACTTTGTTTGATGTGAAAGCCCAGTCTTCCTTGTAAGAGACAATCATTTGTACAAAGTGGGCAAGTTATTACTCTGCTACAGCAATGGAGAGGCAGATTGCTTTGCTTCTCCTGTTGCCCCATTACCCTGGGTCCCTACACAGGGATCAGACCAGAGCGGTTTGAAAAGCTTGGTCGGTAGTGCACCCACAGTCTGCATTCCTTCAGTGCTCGGGCACCACACCACTGTGCCAAGAGAGAGAGAGAGAGAGGTTTTAGCACTCTGCACTCATTCAGTGCTACAGCACCACGTCACTGCGCCGAGAGAGAGAGGTTTTAGCACTCTGCACTCATTCAGTGCTGCAGCACTACACCACTGTGCCGAGAGAGAGAGGTTTTAGCACTCTGCACTCATTCAGTGCTGCAGCACTACACCACTGTGCCGACAGAGAGAGAGAGAGAGAGGGGTTTTAGCACTCTGCACTCATTCAGTGCTGCAGCACTACACCACTGTGCCGAGAGAGAGAGTTTTAAGCACTCTGCACTCATTCAGTGCTGCAGCACCACGCCACTGCGCCGAGAGAGGTTTTAGCACTCTGCACTCATTCAGTGCTGCAGCACCACACCACTGCGCCGAGAGAGGTTTTAACACTCTGCACTCATTCAGTGCTGCAGCACCACACCACTGCGCCGAGAGAGAGGTTTTAGCACTCTGCACTCATTCAGTGCTGCAGCACCACGCCACTGTGCCGAGAGAGAGGTTTTAACACTCTGCACTCATTCAGTGCTGCAGCACCTCGCCACTGCACTGAGAGAGAGAGATGTTTTAGCATCCTATTCCAAGAAGGTGCACCTCACACAACAATCCATAGAAGTGTCCTTAACTAACTTCAGTGCTAACATTATGAATTGAGAAAACCAGCAACCCGAGGCCCTGAGCGACGTGTTTTTACTTGCTCGGTTTAGAACACCACATTCTAGCTTTGAAAGCTAGCTGACTAATGATCACCCTGATTCAGAAATGGAGTCAAAACTAAAGATTGAGATTTATTGTTTATAAGCAATTGATAAGATCGACCGTCCTTTATTATTTATATTGTGCTAAAAGGCAATATACACAAAAAAATAATTACACACACACACAATACCTTCACTGCTGCAAGAAAAAAATGAAGGTATAAATCCTATTTGTAGTGCAGAGCTGAATGTATATAACCCTTCACATCTCTTCAATGCAGGACAGCACTGTACTCGCCAGCAAGCACACATGGCAGTGGAATCCAACGTTGCATTTTAAAGCTGCACTTTCACTAAAAACCACTAGTGCAGTCCCACCTTTGATAGACTGTTTAACCCTATCCATTTTTCCTTTACTTAGTCGACAGCATATCTCCAGCACTATGATATGATAACATATATAATTCCCAAATATCAACTTATAACAATATAAAAAGATACAAAAACATTTCCCTTTTCTTCATTTTTTTTGATCAAACAAAATTACCCTTCATTTTTGGAATATAACTCGCACATCTATGTAATGCATGTAACTGCTACCTTGTAAAACCCAGTATATATTGTACAACACGCACCCCTTGTATAATATGCTAGCAAAATGTTTAAAAGGGTGCACATTATACTCTGAAAATGACATCAATCACTGTGCTGTTCCTCGTAGGAATGGGACAAAGGCACGCAGTGACACCTTGCAAATAAATCAACAATTAAAAAAAAAAAAAAAAAAACACACCATCCTCGACTTCACTATTTCCTGTTTGTCTTCTCCTCTGTGATTCCAAGCATGTTGATCCTGCACATCTGCTTGGGAAAGTGCCCCCTCCCCCACACCTTTATGGTCATTTTTTTTCAAGTCTTTCAGTCCGAATATTCTTGCTCATTCAATAGAAGTACTCTGCAGCCAAGTCACTTCAAAACAATATGGTAGCCCTCGCTGCTTTCAGCTGGAATCAAACAAAAATCCATCAGTGAACGTTTAAATAGAGAAGAGCTTGCATCACACTGCCAGTGTTTACCACCCTATATTACTCAGACAGTGCTCACAAGTTTTACATTTTACACACATTAAACAGGTAGTAATGTTTAATGCACAGGGCTACATTTTGCAAGAGATATAACCTTCAAATTAGGTGGATCGATAGCTGTAAACTATAAATTAATAAAACACCACATTACATATTATGTTACAATTATATTATATATATATATATATATATATATATATATATATATATATATATATATATATATATATATATATTCCAAATAAATACACCCCATGATACTTCAATCCCCTCTCTCTGAACCCCCGCACAGATACACACAAACAATACCTTTTAGTGTGTTGATTACAAAACACGACTCGTCGATGAGGTAATGCACCATCTAAAATAAAAATAATAAATAAGCAACACGGATGAAAAGAAGAAACATTTGGAACACAGCAAGCACACTTTGGGCTAGAGGGGTTGCAGCAAATGAAGCATGAAACCCATTCACTTTGCTGAACCCTCATCTGCATCACTCAGGCGCATGACCAGAACCAAAAATAAAGCAATAAGTGTTAATCAGTAACTTCAGCACTTCATTTAGCCTCCTGGCTCGGGGCTTCTGTGTCCCTCGTTCCAGCCTAGCGTATAATCACTCTGAAGGCTGCAGAACGGCAGAGGACGAGGGGCAGAGCATTGGGAAGGTTCAGATAAGCATTCCATAGTTAAAGTGAAGCATTAATGTGTTGCTTTACACCTCATTAACTTTTACAGCGCAGGCTTAGTGCACTGGCACATGTTTGGCTTCACATTTCTATTGGTTTGACAGTCCAATGGTTTGAAGGGGTTGAAAGCTGTATCAAATACGTCTGTATAAAAGTCAGTATGAAGCAACACAATATTCTTACAGTTATCAGTCCATACAGTATACAGACTATATATAAAGAGCGGGAGAAGAACGCAGTCCTCCACAGCGTATGCGTTTCTCTGGCTTCCAACAAGGCTGAACAGGAACTGATTTGATCGGCCTACACCCTCCTGGCACAAACCACAGCTGGATTGTGTTTAGAGCATTTTACAGCACGGGGGAAAATCAACATAGATTGCAACACCAACCTATCTGTGGTTATCCCAGGACAATCCATAAACAGTGATTGAAAAAAAACAAAAAAACAAAGTTGATGCAATGCTAGGCTATAGATTGATCAAATCAACCCCTTAGTTCTTTAAAGCGTTACCTTAAATCAGCATGGAGTGCTGTGGAGAGAATGACACGGACGGGGTGGGCGTGGAGAGAATGACACGGACGGGGTGGGCGTGGAGAGAATGACACGGACGGGGTGGGCGTGGAGAGAATGACACGGACAGGGTGGGCGTGGAGAGAATGACACCGATTTGCTCACAGTTTTTTATACAGCAATATCTATGGTCTCTCCTGATCAGTTCCCTAAACTTCAAGGAATCCACTAATCGGCCTTCACAGTGTCATTCTCTGGAGCTCGATCGCTTTGTTTGGTTCATTACGAACCCAGGAAAAGGAAATACTGTTTCTTTGCCTTCTGACTTAAGGTCACTACCCACTATTATCAGTGCACTGTACATGATGCGATGTGTTCTGGTTTCCTTTTTTGGTCCCTTACCTCATCAGACACTAAGATATGGACCCCTGTGGGTCCTTGTCTGTAGATCTGGTGGATTTGGCAGGGTGCAATGCTGTATAAGTTAGCTATCTTCTCTGTCAATTCTAGTGCTGTCAATTCTTCCAAATAGATAGCATGGTATACTAAAGAGAAAAGGGAAAATATTTAGATTAATTTGACTGATTTAGGCAGCGTATGATTGTGCTGTATCCACCAATCATTAGTGAGTCAGTACTGCGGTATTGTCCATTGACTGGCACACTGATGCTTTCAGAATACAGTCCTGTCTCTTCACCAGAATGCTGTGCAATTGCAAAGAGCGCTCCTTCCAAGAGAGAGAGGGCCTTCCTTAGCCAGCGTGGCTCATTGATGAGATACCCAACGAACATCCTTACCGCACAGTGAGCCGGCGCTCTGGCCCTGTTTCTGTGGCTGCACAGCCCCGGTGTGTTCTGCTTCTTGACACACATAGACTGTGAGGCGTGGGCGGACGTTCCTGGTGGAATTCAAAGCACTCAGATTATTTTTTTGGTCACTTTTTCCATGCAGTTTGAAATGCCCACTTGGAATGTTATCTCACTGCTGTTGGGGCTCTGGGGCGGCACCTCCTCCTCCTTCCCACCCTCACCCTCACCCTCACCTCCTCCTCCTGCCAACACCCCGTCCCCCCACCCCTCGTCCTCCCGCTCCCCCCCTCCTCCTCCTCCTCCTCCTCCTCCTCCCCCATCCTCTCCTCCCCCCCTCCCCCTCCCCCTCCCTCCCCCTCCACCCCCCCCTCACCCTCTCCTCCTCCTCCTCCATCCCCTCCCCTCCTCCTCACCCATCCCTCGTTAGTAAAGGAGTCCTCCTCCTCCTCCCCACCTCACCAACCCCCTCCTCCTCCTCCTCACCCATCCCTCCCCCCCCATTTCCTCCTCCTCCTCCCCACCCTCACCCCCCTCCTCACCGACTACCCGCCATTTCCCCCCCCTCCTCCTCCGCCTCTCCACACGAGATGTCCATCCCTCCTCCTCCTCCTCCTCTCTCCCCCCCCCCCCCTCCTCACCTCCTCCCTCCCTCCACCTCCTCCTCCATCCCTCCACCTCCTCCTCCTCCTCACTCCCCCCGCCCCCTCCTCCTGGGTCCCGTCCAGGACCTGGCACTCAGTCTCACTCCGAGCCCCTTCCCAGCAGTACTAATGAAATGTTCTGGGGTGCCAGAGGAGTTGCAGGGACACCACCTACCTTCTCTTGATTATATTGTAAAGCCGGATTCCATCGGCAGGACCGCAGATCTGGACCAAGTCTTCTTTGGACATCTTTAATAAATCAGCACCTGAGAGATTTAACCAGGCCAATGTAATGAAATCATATAACACACAACATAACAAAATCTCTGGTTTCAGACTAGGTATTTCTCAGTATATGCTACAAGCACATCTTAAAAGGGAAAACACAGAGATCATAAACTTCCAGGAGAGGATGGAGGCATAACTGGTTCAATCAAACACTTTAGAACAGGGTTGGAACAAAGACCAGGAGTGGAAGGGTTAGCTTTGGCCACCCCTGCATTAAAAGGGAAGCTCCTGTTTAGTGCAGCTGTGACTACTTTTCCTTCCTACTTTAAAAAAGACAAATCATAGACAAGCAGAGGTGAAGTTTCCACTCACCTGAGAAATTAGAAAACAGCCGAGAGTAGGGAGTGAAGCGATGTCGGTGCAGCCACTGCTGGGCATCTTGGATCGAAGCGTTGGGCAGGAGGGGCTACATTGCAAAAAGAATATTTGTAATGAACAGTTGCACCAGACTCCTCAAAAACACTCCTAAAAAATAAAAAAGGCATCACATTAAAATACATCTTCACCATACTTACATCGGAGAGGCTGGGAAGGAGCAGGTCCCCCTCTTGACTTGGAGAGACGTTTCTACTATTTCACAAAGCAGGAAAGAAAGACAACACAAACAGGTCAACGTGCAAGCTCAGTCCACGAGGTCCTTTATCATGGGGGTGCACCGTGTGTGTGTGTTTCAACGCACAGTGCCTGGCTCTATCACTGCCCCATTATTCTGCAGCACAGGGCTCTGTTTCTGTTTGCGCTGCTCATTTCCTTTGTTTTTTATGAAGCATGTTACAGCTGGTGTACCTCTTACATGCTACTATGCTCAGTATTTCTTACACCAGCCTGGGGATGAGAAAGGGACTGGTCAGGTCAGATTCTGAGAGCTATTAAGAAGCCACAGGGCTGCTGTGCACGTCTGACTTTCAAAAAAAGTTATCAGGACGAGATGACAAGCTGAAAACAATACAAAAGTGATTTTATACAAGAATGCATCCGTTAAGAGAACTCTCTTGGCACACACGCAAAGCTTCTCTTTAACCCTTCCAGTCCTGAATTATTTTTGTCGAGCTGAAAATGTAAGTTATAGAATTGAAAACAGTAACGACTATCGAGTATAGATATGAATCCTATATTTTGGTAAACAGGGCTCTAGAGTTCTGACGCTCATAGAAAGGCGGCGGGTTAAACAATAATTGGACTAGGAAAGTAAAGTGAAGAAGTGGGCATCAGTGCCAGCTGGAATGCTACAGCACAGTGGAGAAGGCGCTACTTACCCATCTCCAATGCTGAAGCTCGTTGGAGAGCTGCTGTAACCAGGGGAAGGGGTGTTCATCACACAGGGCAGATCAGGCCAAGGAGAACACTAAATTCAAAACCAAAATGCCGCCTTTCAGTACTTTGGAGTACTTTGCGAGTATCTTTATTTTCAGCAGTGAAACCAGCGGTTTGGAAAGATCTAAAGCAATGATATGAATGAGAAAATTCCCTGTTGCAATATAACTTTTCAACCATGAAACGTTTTTGATTTACTATTATTTTTTTACAAGCGACTACATCCGTTTACCAGGAAACAGCCAATTCTGCTAGCAGTTAAACAACAGGGTCCTGCCGACTGCGTTGCCCAGGCTTCGAGAGCACGGACACAGAGGCTCATCGTTCAAGCTGACCCTCGAAGCCAGCCTCTGTGGTTAATGAAGCAGCGTGCTCGCCTGCGCCAGGCTGTGCGCGTCACATTGTGTATGCAATGCTAGTAAACAAGCTCACCTCTGTAAGGAAAGTGGTTTCGTATGACTGCTGATATTTCTCCCTTTCATGAGGGCTTCTTTTCTCCATCTTCTCTCGGTCTGTCTTTTGTTTTCTGTCGGCTCCTTTGGGCTTGGTGGAAAGAAGAATGAATATGTAAACATTTTCACATTTTTTAATATCTGATCTATGTTTTAAACGCATCACCTTAAAAGTATATTGGTACAGCAAACTGAACTGTTTCTATACACTGCAGTAGAACCCGGGCGATCACTAGCTTTCAAAATCAAAGTGTCAGCAATTAAAAATGAACACAGGAATCAAACATCCTTTTCATTGGAACTTCTCACATTCAACTCCTTTAGAGATTGACAGTGCCTCAGATTAATACAACAGCGTTCCCTTGGCTTTACAGCAGATCAACATTCCGGGTGGGGAATGGATTTGCAGTCGCCCCCCCTTTTGATCTCCTTGTATTGCAAAGGGATTTATCTGTAGCTTCCAGGTGAAGGTCTAATGTAGGTATACCAGCATTAAGGGCAGGTTTGATCTCGGTCCTGTCGTCTGCATTTCCATACCTTGAAGACTTTAACCTGAGTGCTGGCTGAGTTCACGTGCTCCGTGTACTCGCCTCTCGCGTCCTGTTTGAACGAGTCGATCTGGATCCGGAACGGGACGCCCTTCTCTCCTCCGTGCTTCCTGGGAGTAAACTCTGTACTGATGCAATGAACCTGCAATAAAGACCCCCATGAATGCGACAAATCAAGCAAGTTTAAAATCCGAACCGGCTCGTGGCGAGAGTTACCTGGATAAATGCGGAGGCTCTCTTGGCCGGGTCCCACAGAAACTCGATAGTGTTCAGCTGGGTTGGGTTGGCTCTGGGCTCAATGATCCCAACTGACAATGGGATATCTACATAAAAAAAAAAATACAATAAAAATAAGATACGAGGGCTCCCGAGTGGCGCATCCAGTAAAGGCACTCCGCATGGAGTGCAGGAGGCGCCCTATAGCCTGAATATCGGCAGGACGGGTCCAGGCAATTCCACTGCCGGCCGTGGACTGGAGTTCCCAGGGGGCGGCGGCACACAACTGGCCAAGAGCCACCCAGGGTGGGGAGGGCTTAGATCGGCTAGGGTGCCCTCGGCTCAACGCACACCAGACACCCATGTAGATTAGCCGGGCGCCTGCGGGCCTGCCTGCAAGTGGCCCAGAGCTGCGCAGTCCTCCGACGCCGTAGCTCTGAGGTGGCTGCATGGCCTGCAAAGTGAAGAGAAGTGGACGGCTGATGGAACTCGTTTTGGAAGACGTGTGTGCTCGTCTTCATCTCTCCAGAGTCAGCGCAGGGGTTGCAGCGGTGAGCCAGGTTCAAAAAGAACTGGGCTTTACAAATTGGGAGAAAATTGAGTAAAAAAAACAAATTGGCAATTGCAAATTAAATAAAATAAAAATAAAATTAGAGCCCAGGCCTCCAGAGGGAAGCGCATGAGGGGCTGGGGAATTAGCCTACTGCACCAACCAGTCTTTTACTGATTTGAAAAACCGCAGCAACAGGGAAGCAGGGATGGCAAGAAGACGACTATTGCATAGCAGTTTCATCCATTCCAGGTTTCAATACAAGCCTGATAAGCCACAGTGTGTTTAGGTAACAAGCTCAGGTGTGTCGCATAGTAAACCAAGGTATGGATCAAAGTTCTATGCAATGGGAGTCTTATTTCCATCCCTCGGACAGGGAGAAGGGTCAAGACTGTGGAGAAACTGGGAGCTCGGGAGAACAGCTCAATGAAACTCACGTGCATTGGTGTATATTTAAGGCAGACAGTCACCTCCAGGATATACAGAGTATTTTTCGGTGCTCATGTTTAAGCTTGGATTTGGACTCAAGTGTTCGCTGTAGATTTGGGTTCTCACCGATGTCAAGGATCCTGTCTCCTGGTCTGTTCCACTTCCACCCCTCCAGCTGCTGGTGTTCCGTGTACTGCAACCGTCTGTCATGAAACACCACGCGAAGGATGCTCTGAAACACAGGGGACGCGATCACACACACACACACAGCCTGAAACACAGGGGACGCGATCACACACACGCAGCCTGAAACACAGGGGACGCGATCTCGCACACACGCAGCCTGAAACACAGGGGACTCGATCTCGCACACACGCAGCCTGAAACACAGGGGACTCGATCTCGCACACACGCAGCCTGAAACACAGGGGACTCGATCTCGCACACACGCAGCCTGAAACACAGGGGACTCGATCTCGCACACACGCAGCCTGAAACACAGGGGACTCGATCTCGCACACACGCAGCCTGAAACACAGGGGACTCGATCTCGCACACACGCAGCCTGAAACACAGGGGACTCGATCTCGCACACACGCAGCCTGAAACACAGGGGACTCGATCTCGCACACACGCAGCCTGAAACACAGGGGACTCGATCTCGCACACACGCAGCCTGAAACACAGGGGACTCGATCTCGCACACACGCAGCCTGAAACACAGGGGACTCGATCTCGCACACACGCAGCCTGAAACACAGGGGACTCGATCTCGCACACACGCAGCCTGAAACACAGGGGACTCGATCTCGCACACACGCAGCCTGAAACACAGGGGACTCGATCTCGCACACACGCAGCCTGAAACACAGGGGACTCGATCTCGCACACACGCAGCCTGAAACACAGGGGACTCGATCTCGCACACACGCAGCCTGAAACACAGGGGACTCGATCTCACACACACGCAGCCTGAAACACAGGGGACTATCTCACACAACCTGTAGCATACCTCTACCAATACAATGACGCATTAAAAAAAAAAAACACACCATCTAATCACACACACAAGGATCAACCCTAGTGTAGCGAGCTTCAGGAAGTCATGCAGTGTAAGCAGTTCCAGGAATCCCACTGAGCCTTAAAGCTCTTCAAGAGTTCCACTACAGAGAAGGCATCTTTGCATTTAGAGCAACAATGGCATATTTTAATTTAAAGCACTTATAGCTACAGTCTTTCACTTACCTTAACATACTTGCTGCTTAAATCTGTACAACACGCTTGTTTTCTGTTGTTAAGCATGCGGATTTCATAGGATTGACCTGCATTTTGAGAAATTAAAAGAAACTTCATTGTATTTTTTGGTTCTCTTTTGGCAAAAGGACAGCAGGTTACTCAGTAAACCTGACCCTTAGCTGTAGCACTGCCAGATATACTGACACTTCATATTTTCTCTCTGCGTTCTTTTAAAAATCCATTCTTTGAAACTTGCATCAAGCCCAATGTAAATTTAAAGCATTACCAATGATCACAATTGTATGTATCGCCAGTTTCTTGTATTAAAGTCTGTGTGGTAACATACAGAACCCAAAGATGGGAATGCCACTGCTGAACTCTCTTATGTGAATGCATGCCTTGGCAACTGCTAGAACAGGCATATCTATACAAGTTGGATGAGTCAAATTTTGAGCATTTAAAAAAATTAGGATAACTGAAGCAAATAATTCCAGAAATGTGCAGTGCCAATATGTGCTTAACAACGAAAAGCGTGTGTGTGTGTGTATGTAATATGAGTATATAAAAAGTGTAGAAAATATAGATAGCTAGGACGAGTGAACAGGCAAGCTCACTATATTAAAGTTGATTGAGTCCTATTTATACAGTGCAGGTGCATATTTATATACTGTACCTACCGTGTATAAAACCATGTGAATCCTCTTTTATAGTGCCCCTGCCCCTTCACTGCTGTACGGACAGTTGAAAGGTCACTCAGTCTTACCTTGGTTCAGGTAAGTCAGCGTCTCCTCATGCAGTTTCACAGCAGGGGAGGTGGCTGCACACAGAACGTATTGAAACGGGGGCACTTTCGAATCACTCTCTGGAGATGGCTGAGGCTCCTCTTGCTTGAAAATTGGAAGAGCCAGAACATCACTGCAATTCGAAAATAAACCCTTAATACCAAGATTGGCATCCTGCACAACACAAAGCAAGCAAGCCACAACTCAGGTATATACAGGATTGCTCTCCATTCTCAAAATACTGAAACTCTCAAAATGTTGTTATAAATTATATTCAAGGTTTACCTCAGTAATGCAAGTTTTACGTGTATAAAGCTATATACCAAAATGTTAACTGTACCTAATGGAGTTTAAACCTTCAATACAACACACAGTAATAGTTTAGTTTTAACTCCAACCGCGCCAAAATGAAACGCTGTCCACGGCGATAGTTTACCAATTAAGTTTGTAAAACTGGTTGTTCCAAATTCCTTATCATTTGTCTTGGAACTGTGTTTTTATGTCAACAAACGAAATCAAATGTCACATATCAACCAATTATAAATAGCGTTTTGTTGACAAAATCTCTACAAATGAAGCAAAGCATAAAAAATAAACAATGTTTTAAAGTAGGTAGAACACAACAGGTGAAAAATATAACCTGCTCCACACTCTGAACTGGGAGAAAGCAACCAGAACGCAGGCTGTTCTTTATCAATTATTTTGCCAATCCGGTTTTGCAGTGAATGATGTTTAATCTAACTGGTCCTCTGCATTCTGTAGCAGGTTTGAATTAACAAAATAAGCACATGTAATTATTGGAATGTGTTGCCTTGATCGAGCAGGTCTGCAAACGGAGTCCAACCGGAAAACACTCGGTTCCGGATCCGGATCCAGCCCCAACCCAAAACCCGTCGCCAAAAAATCTTCAGCAGTTAATTTGCACGGCCAAGAGAAAGACATCGTCAATGAACCGCTTCTCAAGGAAGAAGGTGGCCTTAATTACGGACTTAGATATAAACCCCGCGGAATATGAATTAATAGCTAAATAAATACATGATATGGCACGTTTACACTGGCAGTTCATTGTAAACCATCTTTCAGAATAAAACGCCCATGCAGGGGTTTAAGCATTGATAGGGTCACATGACCACAGCCTCCCCTTGCGTGAGTAGTGTAAATTCCTATCACCTGGTCCAAGGTAAAGCACCTCTCCAGACTTCAGCACCGCATAAAGCACCTCTCCAGACTTCAGCACCGCATAAAGCACCTCTCCAGACTTCAGCACCGCGTAAAGCACATCTCCCAAACAGACTTCACCGCCGTGCTGCGCGTACATTCCTGTTTGTTCACAGTGTAATTTGAATCTCGGGTTTCATATGGAAAGTGCAGAGATGCTACTCAACGTTTTCTGTAGGCTGGTTGCAACTTCATTTCCAACTCGTGAGTGTTTCAGTGTACCTTTGATGTTAAATTATTGTGTTTTATAAGAGATTTACCAATGGATAGTGTATGTAGTACTTCATATCACAGTATTTACCAAAACACTGCGAATCTACTCACAATACACAAGAGGAATCTTAAAGAATTTGACTTACAAATGAATATAAATAAGCTTCTGCATCAATGTGTATAGGCTTTTGCAACAGATAGAATACAATGCATCTAATCATTTGGAATACTAGTCAATGCATGGATAAAAAATAAACGATTGTACACACCTGTAAACAGTAAACATCTCCACAGGTCCCGGAGTCTTTAACAAGTGTCAAGACTATTCTTTTTCGAGTTGTAATGGTTTATATGAAATATGTATTTACTAGTGTATATAGACACATATACAATATGTTATATTATATATATATATATATATATATATATATATATATATATATATATATATATATATAGAATGAATGATATTTATTTAATAGATTATGCTCCGTATACAGTAACTCTTGCTACGTGTAAGTAAAGTAACCCATTGTCACAGAGTTCAAGGAGAGCGTTTTGCATGAACCAGCTCGGATAGGCAGTCGAGCGCAGCTTACCGCAGAAAGCTCGTTGTCGATGAGGAGTGCTGGTGGTAAGGCTCGGGCTGAGAGTGCCAGAACAGCATGTTTCCTCGATCCGAAACAGAATGCGACTCCAGCGAAAACTGCGGGGGAATGAAAGCAGAAGCCACGGGTCTCTGGATCCTACAGGCAGTGTGTGAACTGGGGAAAGCGCAGGTCTCGCCAGTCTATTTATCCACGGGCTGACGTCTAGAATCATTTGGCACAGTTAAGGTGACCTCAGGGCAGACACGGGTACCACCCCTTTCAGAGACGCACTCATTCTCTACCATACTTCCTGTGATAGTAACCTGCTTCAGCATGCATTACCGTTGGTATGTGGTGCTCCTTTTGTTGAACTGTAGATAGGTGCAAAATGCATATAGCTCAGACTAATATATCGATACCGTCCGAACTATTAAAGTAATAAAGAACCATACGGAGCCGTGCAAGTAAGAAGGGGTCACCGTTTTACCGGGGAGCTTATATAGACGCGGTTGTTATGTTACACAATACGCTTTGTGTTGCTAAGCCTATAAGGTTGTATTTAATACTGTTCTTTCACTGTGTTTCAGAGCAGCGCAGTGAACTGATCCGCTTCTTGATGCTGCCGTTTATCATGTTTGTGCCTAGGTTGGACGTTTGAATGGAACAATGCAACCAGAGAAACAAGATCGAGCACTGCCAGTCTCAATGCCACTTCACCCGGTGAAACGTGAATTTGGGGTCATTTGACAAAAACAATATATCGGTATATGGAAAGAAAACAGCAACCAATTTATTTTAAATACATATCATATACTGAATTAAATCAACAAACAAGAAAAGGGCAGCAAAAGCACCTTTTGAAGTTGGTTTTATTTCTAGAGCAAACAAGTTTATATTTTTAGCAAATTCTATCACATGTAGATGCTAACAAAAACCATGTGGTTCTCTGTACAGTCCTCGCAATACACAAAATAAAACAAACAATATAAATACAGACATGGACTTTACATGACAAAAGCAAGTGCAGTGAACACTCTGCTAAGAATCCCATTTCTAAAGGATGATGCATCTGCAGAATATAGGAACAGTTAAACATTATGTTTAACAAAGACTTGCTGATTTCTACAAACAAGTTGGGCTTCTTTCCCTAGTGCAGACATTTCATTGTTTCCCACCTGTAAAGGGAAGCAGATTTTTATATGACAAATGCAAATTACTTATACATGGTCTTAATAAGATGTTCGTAGTAAGCAATGAAAAAAATGGTATTGTCAGTTCCAGTCAAGGCAAGCACACGTAGTGTACCTTTGCAAAAAGCCACATGCCTCTGTATGCTGCACTACATGAGAACCAGAGTACTATTAAACCACTGGATGTTCACATTTCTTTTCTATTCTTTTCATAGAGCACTCATGCAGTCAGTGAAACAACGGGCACACAGATTCTACATTCAGTGGAGACTAGATTTCAGACGTATTTTGAAATGCAGTAGTCAGTAAATCTCTGTGCTCTGGGCGACTGGACTGACTGTTCAGTGGTTTTTAAATCCTCTCAGTTCACAGCACAGGGTGGCACTGAAACATGCAGGTACTGGATACTGCTAACGTAAACAAGGGCCGTCTCTCCAGGGCAGGGAGAGACCCTTTTCCTTCCTGACAAGATTGTAAAGCTGTGGATTTTTTATTTTATTTTAAACAACATATACAATGATCAATTGATCTTTGATCGTCTGATAACTGATTCAAAAGAAACTCCACTCCTGGGAGTAGCACAGAAGGGTTTTACTACAATGTAAAACATGACTCGGTCCAATGAATCAGGTGTAACTGCACTGGGTATTTACAAAAACACAAACCAATAACAGGAATAATACACATTGCTGGGCGCTCATTCTGTTAAGTCATTGTAGTGAAACAGTACTTTGACATGAAGGTAAGGCCTGTCTTTATTTTCCACCCCAAAATGTACCAGAACATTCAGTAAAGCATTTGCACCGG
Organism: Polyodon spathula; assembly: GCF_017654505.1. Lineage (NCBI taxonomy): Eukaryota > Metazoa > Chordata > Actinopteri > Acipenseriformes > Polyodontidae > Polyodon > Polyodon spathula. The sequence goes on from NC_054543.1 coordinate 48,405,384, forward strand.
TAGGTAATGTGTGTGTGTGTCTTGATATAGTACTGATAGTGCCTGGTAGGTGGCTGAAATCTGGGTATATTTGTATTCAGTGCATTGACTTACAGTACATCTAGCCAGTGTGAAAATATATGGTTACATTTTGGGATTTGTATTACAGCTCAGTTGAACCTCCTTTTACATTTAACTTGACATGAACACTATTATTATTTACTGTTATGGGGATTAAAATAAAAAGTTAGTGTTTCTACAACACAAGAGTAGAATACGTTTGAGATTGTCCAGATATCTGACAGTTAAAACATCTGTGTATTCCGTTCTAATTTGGCTTTCCATTTTTCTTCTTAAAATACAGGATTTCATTTTCAAATGTTTCAGGAGTCTTTTCAATTGGAAATGTGATCTCTGATCACCACGTCAAAGGAATCTCAAATATGAATCAAAGTAAAACCAATATGTCTTCTTACAGCTGACCAATTGACCAGCACGTCAAATTTCAAATACTTGAACCCATCAAGCTGCTAAGACATGTTGAACCTACAGTACAAATAAAAGCATGCTTCCACTGGCCTTAAAAAGAACATCTTCTAAAGCTTTTTACTGGGCACACTGTGGACCAAAGCATTGTTCTTTCTAAACTGCCCTGTGCCCTCCAAAACATTAACAGCTGTGCAATACTGGTCCTTCAGTATATCAGCACTGTTCTTTCTAAACTGCCCTGTGCCCCCCAAAACAACGTTAACAGCTGTGCAATACTGAGTCCTTCAGTATATCAGCACTGTTCTTTCTAAACTGCCCTGTGCCCTCCAAAACATTAACAGCTGTGCAATACTGGGTCCTTCAGTATATCAGCACTGTTCTTTCTAAACTGCCCTGTGCCCTCCAAAACATTAACAGCTGTGCAATACTGGGTCCTTCAGTATATCAGCACTGTTCTTTCTAAACTGCCCTGTGCCCCCCAAAACAACGTTAACAGCTGTGCAATACTGGTCCTTCAGTATATCAGCACTGTTCTTTCTAAACTGCCCTGTGCCCTCCAAAACATTAACAGCTGTGCAATACTGGGTCCTTCAGTATATCAGCACTGTTCTTTCTAAACTGCCCTGTGCCCTCCAAAACAACGTTAACAGCTGTGCAATACTGGGTCCTTCAGTATATCAGCACTGTTCTTTCTAAACTGCCCTGTGCCCTCCAAAACATTAACAGCTGTGCAATACTGGGTCCTTCAGTATATCAGCACTGTTCTTTCTAAACTGCCCTGTGCCCCCCAAAACAACGTTAACAGCTGTGCAATACTGGGTCCTTCAGTATATCAGCACTGTTCTTTCTAAACTGCCCTGTGCCCTCCAAAACAACGTTAACAGCTGTGCAATACTGGGTCCTTCAGTATATCAGCACTGTTCTTTCTAAACTGCCCTGTGCCCTCCAAAACATTAACAGCTGTGCAATACTGGGTCCTTCAGTATATCAGCACTGTTCTTTCTAAACTGCCCTGTGCCCCCCAAAACAACGTTAACAGCTGTGCAATACTGGTCCTTCAGTATATCAGCACTGTTCTTTCTAAACTGCCCTGTGCCCTCCAAAACAACGTTAACAGCTGTGCAATACTGGGTCCTTCAGTATATCAGCACTGTTCTTTCTAAACTGCCCTGTGCCCCCCAAAACAACGTTAACAGCTGTGCAATACTGGGTCCTTCAGTATATCAGCACTGTTCTTTCTAAACTGCCCTGTGCCCTCCAAAACAACGTTAACAGCTGTGCAATACTGGGTCCTTCAGTATATCAGCACTGTTCTTTCTAAACTGCCCTGTGCCCTCCAAAACATTAACAGCTGTGCAATACTGGGTCCTTCAGTATATCAGCACTGTTCTTTCTAAACTGCCCTGTGCCCTCCAAAACAACGTTAACAGCTGTGCAATACTGGGTCCTTCAGTATATCAGCACTGTTCTTTCTAAACTGCCCTGTGCCCTCCAAAACATTAACAGCTGTGCAATACTGGGTCCTTCAGTATATCAGCACTGTTCTTTCTAAACTGCCCTGTGCCCTCCAAAACAACGTTAACAGCTGTGCAATACTGGGTCCTTCAGTATATCAGCACTGTTCTTTCTAAACTGCCCTGTGCCCCCCAAAACAACGTTAACAGCTGTGCAATACTGGGTCCTTCAGTATATCAGCTATTTAATAATAAAAAAAAAATTAAAAAAAAAGATGCCACCCAAATGTAGTGAAAGCTGCCTCGGAATCAGTAAAAAGCAAACATTCTTGGTAATGTCATTGTGTACAAACATCAGCAACACAGTGTTGTGTTCAGTTCAGTATTCCGTTACAGTACCACTGGGCCTGCCAAATGATCTCAAAGTGTTTACTGCTTAATCCTAATCAGTGTAAACCCCTCCATTAGACTTCACCCTCCAAACATGTAAAAAAATTTGGAGAATGGATATTGAGTGAGGACCCTGTGGAAGAGCTGGACCATTGTTTACCTCGTTTCAGATTTAAATAATACTCCTACCTCTCAAACCTCGGACAAGCAGCTTTTCTTCGGATTGCAATTTCAAAATTCAAATTAAATTCAAATGTGAATATTTCTAAATAACGTTAAGTGACGGAGCAAATAAAACATTTTTGTTGGCCGTTTCATTTATATATATTTAAAAAAAAATAATAAAATACACCGTCGCTCAAATATCAGAAATTGATTGACTTGAATATACAGTGTGAAACTTCCATATGTCAGAATCCTGTGAGTTAGTGCTTACATTAAAAACAAAACAAAACCAAAACACGACCCGACACTTACTCAGAAATTGATTGACTTGAATATACAGAGTGAAACTTCCATATGTCAGAATCCTGTGAGTTAGTGCTTACATTAAAAACAAAACAAAACCAAAACACGACCCGACACTTACTCAGAAATTGATTGACTTGAATATACAGTGTGAAATGTGAGTTAGTGCTTACATTAAAAACAAAACTTCCATATGTCAGAATCCTGTGAGTTAGTGCTTACATTAAAAACAAAACAAAACCAAAACACGACCCGACACTTACTCAGAAATTGATTGACTTGAATATACAGTGTGAAACTTCCATATGTCAGAATCCTGTGAGTTAGTGCTTACATTAAAAACAAAACAAAACCAAAACACGACCCGACACTTACTCAGAAATTGATTGACTTGAATATACAGTGTGAAACTTCCATATTTCAGAATCCTGTGAGTTAGTGCTTACATTAAAAACAAAACAAAACCAAAACACGATCCAACACTTACTCAGGCCTTGACTACATTCATGGCTCTTTAAGAAAGGGGACTGAAAAGAAGAGAAAGCTAAAGAATGTTACACAGAGATGTTTGAAACATTGACTGCAACAGGATCTTGCCCCTAGTTTTGTAGAAAGGACTGTGCTGATGTGAACACAAGAGCAGAAAGGTCTCTGTGGAGGCGCAGCTCTGCGATCCTGACGGACGAGGATTCAGTCCCGCGCTGCTCTGCTAGCTGTGAGTCGACACGTCCGAGGAGGAGCTGCTGTTGCTGTTGGTGGTCTGGGCTCTCTTGATGTACAGATTCAACAGCTTCATCTGAAACACACAAAGCTTGCTCAGTGAGCCCTCTGTTTACTGACGGCTCTCATCTGAAACACACAAAGCTTGCTCAGTGAGCACACTCTCTACTGACTGCTCTCATCTGAAACACACAATGCCTGCTCAGTGAGCCCTCGGTTTACTCAGGGCTCTCATCTGAAACACACAATGCCTGCTCAGTGAGCCCTCGGTTTACTCAGGGCTCTCATGTGAAACACACAATGCCTGCTCAGTGAGCCCTCGGTTTACTCAGGGCTCTCATCTGAAACACACCAGGCCTGCTCAGTGAGCCCTCGGTTTACTCAGGGCTCTCTTGTGAAACACACAATGCCTGCTCAGTGAGCCCTCGGTTTACTCAGGGCTCTCATCTGAAACACACAATGCCTGCTCAGTGAGCCCTCGGTTTACTCAGGGCTCTCATGTGAAACACACAATGCCTGCTCAGTGATCCCTCGGTTTACTCAGGGCTCTCATCTGAAACACACAATGCCTGCTCAGTGAGCCCTTGGTTTACTCAGGGCTCTCATCTGAAACACACAATGCCTGCTCAGTGAGCGCTCGGTTTACTCAGGGCTCTCATCTGAAACACACAATGCCTGCTCAGTGAGCCCTCGGTTTACTCAGGGCTCTCATCTGAAACACACAATGTCTGCTCAGTGAGCCCTCGGTTTACTCAGGGCTCTCATGTGAAACACACAATGCCTGCTCAGTGAGCCCTTGGTTTACTCAGGGCTCTCATGTGAAACACACAATGCTTGTTCAGTGAGCCCTTGGTTTACTGAGGGGTTGATCAGCTTCCACCCTGCTGGGATAAGACACTTGTAGATTGTACACTGCCGAACCTCCTGGACTGATCACACACTTCTATCACTGAGGAGTAATCCTGGGGGAGTGCAATCCAGAGTGATTCTGCATGCTGTAAAACACTCCAGCAAAATCCAGCTGTGCCTTACCAGCTCAGGGTTATCAAACCGACCCCTCTCTTAGTAAGTAGTTTCACAGGAAAGACATACATAAGAAAAAAACAAAAAACAAAACAGCAATCGTTTTTAGTTTTTCCTGACTGAAACACAAGCTCTCTAACAGGACTCTGTAATGGCAGACAGTCATAGATATGTAATTACGTAACTGTATAGTATCGTGGGTAATTGCACAACTCTGCTCAACACAAACAGGTTGAATCCTGCCAATCAAGTGGCAAACTAATAATAGCAAAAGAGCATGTGATGATGAAGTGAGAAACCCAGGCAGGAAGGAAGGAAGGATGACAACGCAGGAAAGTAATGGCCGGGGGCAGTGATTGTGTCATTTATAGGGTTAATTAGTAGCAACCATCGTCTTGGCTCTGTGTCAAACAGGGTGGGGAGCAAAGATCTCGGATCTTATCAGCACACAGTAACAGCATTACCACAGGCTTCTTTTGCATGTGTTCAGTATCTTTTCATCACAATAAAGGGGAAGGGTGCTTCAGTGAGAAGGTTGCTCACACTCTGAGTACACATATGATGTCTAAAGCCTTTTTTAATCCAGTTTCGAGGGCAACAGTGCCCCCCCCCACCCCCCGAATGTTTGACTCCTACTGCATAGCAGGTCTTGCCATTCCGAGCTTTATTAAGAAACAGGAGGGAAGGATAAATGGATTTACCTGCTCAGTAATGCTTTTGTCCAAACCTTGTTTTAATTTGAACCCTTTTTGATCCACTACTGTTTCTTCTGGTAGTGATATTGTTTTGTTGTGTACATGTACTAGCAGTAACAGAATTAGTTCTAAACAGCTGATGTCAGACAGCAGGGCGTTTGCAGTCTTATAAACTACAGGGGGCCGATGCATGTTTTATTATCACAGAGTATCGACATGAATGAGAGCAAGACTGAAACTCAGGAGCTTTATAGAGAAATTACAGTTCTGTAATCTGGACTGACAGGTACAAGCACTCCCACACAACACAGCACTGTTACTGTACCTTGCTTCCAGTGAGCTGTGCAAGGTGTGGTTTCAGCTCTTCTCCAATTACTGAATAGATGGCAACCAGACAAAAGACACTGGCCTTGCGAACACTGCTCTCTGTGTTATCATAGCCCTAAAAACACACACACACACAGAAAAACAAAAATAGCTGACAGTTCAAACACCAAAAAAAAAAAAAAAGAGAGAATCCAAACAAATCCCCCCCCCAAACTGCCCCCCCCCCCCCCCCCACAATATTCTTGTATTTCCTGCATGATTTGAATGCAGCTTGTGAAACTGTAACACAATACTAAAACAACACCGTGTTTCACAAGCGCACACCACTAGCTGCGGCTCTACCTGAAGCAATCCAGGGATAATGTCTGGGAGGAGCTGGTGGAGACTCTCCTTTGAAATGCGCTCAATGACCTTCGTTTGCATTTTGATGGCAGCCAGGTTAATGGGGTAATCGGCTGTCTGGATGATGGGGCACAGCACTTTGATGCACTGTTCAGGGTGAATGGAGCTGGCCAGAGTGGAAGCTGCCTCCTCCGCAGCCCTCACAACCTGAGAGAGAAATTCAACAGAGCACACACGAGCCCTTTCCATTAGAGGTCACTGCAAAGACAAGCAAGACAGCAGGCCAAGGACAAGGCAAGCAGGAACGCACACTGTGTTCCTCGGAGTGTTAACCAGTGCTTTTCAATCCACTCTCTCACCTCGCTAGCTTTACTGTACAGTATTACCTCTCCTGTTTTCTTTCATTTCTTATTGTTCTCTACTTGCTTTTAATGCAATGCAAATATTTCAAATGTAACCCTTTCGATAAACTGCTGACACTTTTGCTGCAGATGACACATGAAATGATGTTTCAGGACGCTGCAGAACTTTATTAATTCTAGTGCAGCACTGTCTGCATATTCCAGCTGGGTGTAGGGGTTTAAAAACATTTTACATTACATTAAAAACAGAAAAATACAAAACTGCTGCCAAGCCTTCAAAATAAAATCCTAAAAATCAAGTTTAAATAAAATGTAGCTTTCAAATGAAAAAAACAAGTTTACCCCCAGTTTACATCTCAGTCTCAAGCAAGCGAAGCTGTTTTTTTTCAATATGTCAAACCTTCTCATACAGCCACAAGCATGTGTGCACCTGAATCAATCCTTTTTATTTTCACCTTCACAAACTATTCATGAATTTGTTTGCAGAGTAAACATACATAGTGCAAGCCATTATCCAGCTTATCAAGTCATTACCTATCTCAATGACTGCATGAAGCATGTGAAGCTAGTGAGCTAATATAAACACCAGTCTCAAATAATCGCCAGTCTCCAATACGCGCCGGGTCTGCTGGCAAATATTGGACCTAAAAGCCAGAGCCAGAGTTTAACTGAAGTTTTACGATAGTAACACAAGCATAACGTTTCATTCAATTGGAAAGAGAGGCTGCTGGCTCTGGTTTGGAGAACACTGGAGGTTTGACAGGTGAGAGGGGTAACCTGCAGAATTTATGCTGCCCGCTTCTCAGGGGCCCCAGAGCTTCACAGTTACAATGCTGTGCTTCAATATGTCATTAGAATGTAGGCAACTAGTAGATAAAATGACAGTTTATGAGCCTGAGATAAAAAGGAGTCTAATCTTCCACAGCATCTCTCTTCAAAGCAAACTTCCAATGACCTTCTCGCTTATCCAAGGGCAGACGACCACTCCAGACGTTCTGAATATTAAGAGAGCTGCTCGTGGAATTGAGGCTGAATTTGCTAAGGACATTCTAATCTGGGAGTGTATAGAGACTGTCTGTCGGACTTCCTGTATGTCTGACATATACCTGGAGAACCACTGCTCTTAATTGTACAGTAATTGCTCTTAATTGTACAGTAATTGCTCTTAATTGTACTGTAATTGCTCTTAATTGTACTTCTTGATATGTATTTTTTGTATACAGCTGTAAGTCACCCTGGGTAAGGGTGTCTGCTAAGAAATAAATAAATAAATAATGCGATGAAACCTGAGAAGGTTTAACACAAGGGGGGCACAGCACTGACTTGCTTGTTTCAGCTGCTTTTAAATGAAACGGCACACAGGCAGTTGTACAAGAAAAATGCAGCCTTTACATCACACCACTAGCCTAACTATACATGTGTGATCACATGAAGTGATATTCAAATAAATACAGAATGCAATGGCACTTGCTGCAACTTCAAAACATTGTCCTGATTGGATAAACAGATGAGATAATGGGTTGCACACTGCTCTCGTGATTCGGGCAGGATGATTAAAGATTCACAGAGCCTGGGAGACTGCAGCGCAGCACAGCAAGCCTAGTTGTGTGTGGCTCTCTTTGCGTTGCAGAGGAGTACAGTCTGCCTGGCACTCACCTCTTTATGGGAATCCTTATGTGCCTCCAGCGTCTTCATGATTGTCAGCTCTGCATAGTTCTTGAACCGTGCCGGCTGGTTCCTCAGGATCTCTTTCAATACCCGCAGTGCCAGGGCTCTGATGGAGTGCTAAAAGACAGACAGGCACAACAGGAGAGAATCAAAACTACTGTATCATGCAAATCACACCCAAAAAAAAAAAAAAAAAAAATCACACCACATGCTCTGGTTTTTCATAGTAGATTTTGATTACCAATTTGAACAGGCTTCTTATGACCACAATTCTTAATGACAACATGAAGACGACAAAAAAACGAACTGCAGAATCCGACAACGGATCTGGATATGGGTGTGTAGGTACAGAAACCCCTCATTAACCAGCGTTCGGTTTGTAACGGCAGTTCATTTCCTGCAGAATATAAGCCTTGTCACTTCTTTTGGCTTGGAATACCAAACTGTTGCCACAGTCAGTATCAAACAGTAGTGCCTGCACATCGATGCTTAAACGCATCCAATGCAAGATGCGTAGGCCGTTTAAAACACGGATAACCGGAGCTCGGGGTCTCTGCAAAGAAAGGGGGCGCACCTCCTTGTCTCCCAGCGTCTCCAGCAGCAGCAGCAGGATGGTCTTGAAGTGCTCGTCCCACACGGCCAGGCTGCCCTCGCGGGTGATCTTAAGGAGATCCAGCAGGGCGCCCCTCCGCTCCTCCACGTGCTCATTGTGATTGGACAGCTCCTTCAGGAGATCAGCTACCAGGTCCGAGTGATCAATGGGAACTTCAGAGACAAAATGTAAAAGCAGGTTACCACCAGGGGGGCACACTAGAAAAGTGTGCTCATCCCCATAAAAATAAACCATCCGCAGGGCACGATGCCCACCACCGCTAGAAAAGTGTGCTCATCCCCATAAAAATAAACCATCCGCAGGGCACGATGCCCACCACCGCTAGAAAAGTGTGCTCATCCCCATAAAAATAAACCATCCGCAGGGCACGATGCCCACCACCGCTAGAAAAGTGTGCTCATCCCCATAAAAACAAACCATCCGCAGGGCACGATGCCCACCACCGCTAGAAAAGTGTGCTCATCCCCATAAAAACAAACCATCCGCAGGGCACGATGCCCACCACCGCTAGAAAAGTGTGCTCATCCCCATAAAAACAAACCATCCGCAGGGCACGATGCCCACCACCGCTAGAAAAGTGTGCTCATCCCCATAAAAACAAACCATCCGCAGGGCACGATGCCCACCACCGCTAGAAAAGTGTGCTCATCCCCATAAAAACAAACCATCCGCAGGGCACGATGCCCACCACTGCTAGAAAAGTGTGCTCATCCCCATAAAAACAAACCATCCGCAGGGCACGATGCCCACCACCGCTAGAAAAGTGTGCTCATCCCCATAAAAACAAACCATCCGCAGGGCACGATGCCCACCACCGCTAGAAAAGTGTGCTCATCCCCATAAAAACAAACCATCCGCAGGGCACGATGCCCACCACCGCTAGAAAAGTGTGCTCATCCCCATAAAAACAAACCATCCGCAGGACAAGATGCCCACCACCGCTAGAAAAGTGTGCTCATCCCCATAAAAACAAAACTAACACGTTTTCGTTCCACATGTATGAATGGCTGTCATTGGAATGCCCATGGGCGCCTGTCTGCTAGGTTCCTAGAACGCCCGCTGGCATCTGTGTCCTGGTCTACGATAGCTTTGTCCGAGAAGGACAGAAGCGCTGGCAGACACTCTTTCGTAAAGCACCATGCATTTTTGAATTCCACATGCCAGACACGTGCAAGCCTGGGTTAGCGTGGTAGAAAAGGCAGTGATGAAGGAATTAGTTTGTAAATAGGGTTTCCCTCTGGCTTTACATGCTGCTAAAGTATACACTGTACATGTCATTAAGCAGCAGAACAGCAAAAAATGGTCTTTTCTTTTAAATTATTATTGTATTTTTATTTTTTTTTAACTCCATGCATGCTAACAGTGCGCCTAAATTTCTCCAGCAAAGAGCAAAACTAACTTCAAATCAATACGTCAAAAAAATTAGAAGCATAAGATTCAATGCTAAGCATATCTAAAAGTTATGGATGAAGCATCTTCATCTACAAAAAAGAAAGTACACTATACAACACTTCTACTGTTTCTTAGAAGCTTAAAAAAGAGAGGTAGTAGACAGTGTAACTCAATTCATTTAAGATAGCCCAATCTAACAAATGTCTATTTGCATACAATAGTTCAAAAACACACCTGCTTGTTATCTAGGATTGGTGCCCAAAAGCATCCCATCATGCAATTCAAAACACAGCCCACACAAGAGAACAGCGTGCACTGTAGCAATCTCACTTTACCCATAAACACGGCACTCTCATTTGTACTGTAGCTTTAAGACACAGTACTGTGTTAGGGCAATAAAAGTGTGGCAATGGAGCAGCAGAAAGGTGGGCAGGTGCAGCTGGTCTGGTACAGTATTACAGTGGTGAACCCATTACTGTCATCATGATGTTGAACTGCAGTGACTCTTCAACTGAGCCTCCCCTTGACTGATTTAAATACATTTAATAACCCACTTTTTTCTTTTAATGAATGTTTAAACAGAAAGTAAATGTATTTGTTCATTATATTCTACACAAATCGTTGCTAATACATTTTTACATTTTGTATTTCAGTGCATCTTAAGATTTACTGGTAAATATCAATATTTACCAAGCAAAACAGTAAATGTCCGAAATAAACATGACAACACTTTATTTCGGACATTTCCAGGTAAATCTCAAGAGTAACCACGTGTCTTTGGCTAGTGACCGAATGTCTCACTTTTGCGCATTGTAAGGCTTCAGGACTCCTGTGCAACCCTAACAGCCACAAGAGCCTCCATGCTGCAGTAAGTAAAGACATCTATTCAGTGCCTGCAAGTGTGGCATTTTGTGTCATAACTAGGCTTGCTACTTTTCTATACTAAATCGGCAAACCTCGTTAAACGTCGAATTCCTAAAAAATCGACTGAAATAAATTTATATACAATAAACGTCGGTAAAACCACTTGCTATTTTATATTTTCTTACAAAAAAATAATCATTTAAAAATCCTCTCTAGTTTGTGTAGTTTTTATACTTGCTGTCTGTCCCGTCTCCGTTCCGCTCTGAGTGGCTAGGGGTCGCTGTCAATCATCTCAGTGGTCCGTCAGTACTGTAGTTTCACTGTCAGTCATTTCACCCTGTTCTGACAGATCTCCTTGACTGAAGCAGAGTTACAATGCTCTCAGTCGCTTAAATGACTGCCAATCATCAAGACCTGCACCGACTGTGCACTTTCATTTGCCAGCTACAGCGCCTGTCATTCAATTTTCTTAATTGACCATTTATATGCAGGAATAAATACATTCTTCAATGATATACTTGCATTTACCAATACGGAAAATCATAACATTAAAATCGTTCAATGTCTGAAAAGCGATTTATTTCTTCATAATTTCAGACATTTACCACTTTAATTTGGTAAATTATGACATTTACCAGTAAAACCAAAGATTGACCAGATTCTGAGTTTTCCCCTAACAAATATAATACAACTGCTTTCTTACAGTCGTGTAAGATCAAGTCTCACTGATGAAATCCTTTGGCCGCTCCCTCATTCCGGCTCTTACACGTTAAAACAATAGGCACCCCCCCTACAAGTTGTGAATAGATGTTTCTATGGCTCAGTTGTCACTCTAATGGGCAATCTTTGGTATTTATATACTGCACTGCTTTTGACCAACATTGTGTAAAAAGATCAGGTCTGTCACTGCTGCCATGTCCTATTGTTTGTAATCGTACTACTTGTATCAGGTGACTCCGGAGACCTTTCATTCTTTCCAGGGACACAATAACATGCATTTTAAAGAGAACTAAACAAGCCAACTATCAATCTGGGGGGGAATAGAATAACCTTAAATAATTATAACAGCAACACCAAGGCTAAGTGCATTATGGCCTGTGGGAACTCAATACAATTTTCTTTAATTAAAAAAAAAAAAAAAAAAAAAAAAGATAAACCACAGTCCACCAAATACATACAAGAAGATCACTTTGGAATTGCAACTTAATGATTCATGACTTGTTGTGCATTTAAAATGACTTTACCAGGTGTAAAACCCTTGGGATGCAGCATCTTGTTTTCAAGGCAGTCCTGGCGACGGCCTGGAGAGGACAGGGACACTCAGGGTTAACAGAAGAACGGCACACTGCGGGTACATTGGTAAGCAGTGAAAACATTACAAAGAAACAAATCATTGACCATGATAATACATGTCTATCCTCTAACTATGAGGTGAGAGTATGTATCAGTGGGCATGCTGAATCCTCTAACTATGTGAGAATATGTACCAATGGGCATGCTGAATCCTCTATGAGGTGAGAGTATGTATCAGTGAGCATGCTGAATCCTCTAACTATGAGGTGAGAGTATGTATTAGTGGTCATGCTGAATCCTCTAACTGAGGTGAGAATATGTACCAATGGGCATGCTGAACCCTCTTTTCTGTGCTGCAGTGTACCCGGGGTTAACAGAAAATACCAGCACATACTTCAAAATCATTAACTTAAAGTATGAAGATCATAACAAAAACAAACAAAAAGTGAGGAGTCCCGTACTTAACTGGTGCTAGCCAGGCTGGGTTTGGGGTTTCGAATCATCAACATTGCATTTGTAAATATACCTGTTTTCAGGTAAACACTGACACACAAGCACTGATCAGATCTCACTCGGGGGTTTGAACTGTAAACTTCACTTTAATTATAGCATTCGGGTGTTTTGCAAACAGCACAGAGCCAGTTTTACAGTTTGCATTAAGGAGGAATTGTGTGCAGGTACAACACAGTGCCCTTTCCAACTTCAAGCCAAGATGCAGAGATATAATCTGACAGGCGTCTATAGAATACAGACTTTTTAAAACAAGCCTTTTACACAAAGCAACCCAGTGCTCGGTTGCTTTGATGGTGCAGGAAATGAATTCAACATTTTTCCTCTTATAATAGTGTTATTACTGTTTTTGTTTTAAATGTCATTCTCTTAAGATGGACACATCACTCCTTGCTATCTTAAATTACTCTTCACAACTTTCTTTCCATGTTTTTATACTAGCTGCCAATAGAAAAAAAACAGAAAGGGATGAAACAACTCTATGGAACAAAAGTTAAAAACCCCAGGGTGTGACTGTGGGTGACTGGGGTTGTTGAGAGGTTATAAAGGGCACTGGGCAGTGCAAAGCGAAGGTGTACCAGTACATACCCTGCTCCAGATCATCATCGAACACAGCCTCATTGAGAGCGCTCTTGTCATAGGTGCTGATTGTGTCCGCGTAGTTGTAAGGGTTGTATTCGCGACTCCGCGGGCCGGAGAAGGAGCGTGGTGGAGGCGTGTTGAGTAAAGAGGTTTTGTTATCGAGAGCTGTTCTCCCTCCTTCCACCACATCAACGCCAACACGAAGGTCCGTAACTGGAGACGCCATCCCACCCTCTCTGCATACCTGCAAACAGAACAGAGAATATCCGGTCACTGGAGATACCATCCCACCCTCTCTGCACACCTGCAAACAGAACAGAGAACATCCGGTCACTGGAGACACCATCCCACCCTCTCTGCACACCTGCAAACAGAACAGAGAACACTGGAGACACCATCCCACCCTCTCTGCACACCTGCAAACAGAACAGAGAACATCTGGTCACTGGAGATGCCATCCCACCCTCTCTGCACACCTGCAAACAGAACAGAGAACGTCACTGGAGACACCATCCCACCCTCTCTGCACACCTGCAAACAGAACAGAGAACATCTGGTCACTGGAGATGCCATCCCACCCTCTCTGCACATCTGCAAACAGGACAGAGAACTCTGGAAATGCCATCCCACCCTCTCTGCACACCTGCAAACAGAACAGAGAACATCCGGTCACTGGAGACACCATCCCACCCTCTCTGCACACCTGCAAACAGAACAGAGAACACTGGAGATGCCATCCCACCCTCTCTGCACACCTGCAAACAGAACAGAGAACACTGGAGATGCCATCCCACCCTCTCTGCACACCTGCAAACAGAACAGAGAACACTGGAGACGCCATCCCACCCTCTCTGCACACCTGCAAACAGAACAGAGAACATCTGGTCACTGGAGACACCATCCCACCCTCTCTGCACACCTGCAAACAGAACAGAGAACACTGGAGACACCATCCCACCCTCTCTGCACACCTGCAAACAGAACAGAGAACACTGGAGATGCCATCCCACCCTCTCTGCACACCTGCAAACAGAACAGAGAACACTGGAGACACCATCCCACCCTCTCTGCACACCTGCAAACAGAACAGAGAACATCTGGTCACTGGAGACACCATCCCACCCTCTCTGCACACCTGCAAACAGAACAGAGAACACTGGAGACACCATCCCACCCTCTCTGCACACCTGCAAACAGAACAGAGAACACTGGAGATGCCATCCCACCCTCTCTGCACACCTGCAAACAGAACAGAGAACATCCAGTCACTGGAGACACCATCCCACCCTCTCTGCACACCTGCAAACAGAACAGAGAACACTGGAGATGCCATCCCACCCTCTCTGCACACCTGCAAACAGAACAGAGAACATCCGGTCACTGGAGACACCATCCCACCCTCTCTGCACACCTGCAAACAGAAAAGAGAACATCTGATCACTGGAGACACCATCCCACCCTCTCTGCACACCTGCAAACAGAACAGAGAACATCTAGTCTCTCGAAATCGTTCAACTCAAGAAATCCAGTTTTTCTCTTATACATTAAAAATGCAGCTCTTCTTTTAAATTAAGCCATTTATTTTAATTAAAAGCTCTTTCCTTAACAGACTGGAATGCAAGCCGACTAAGTTGAAATAGAAAACTTGAAATGCTAATCAAAAGGTTACTTTTGAGAATGCCCTAGAGTGTTACCAAGTAATGGTTTATTTTAGTACAGTATATATTATAGATGCATGGTTAACTGTACAATAAAATGGGTCCCTGCAGGCTACAGGTGATTACGATTGGGATACAAAAGGTAAAACTTTACCATGCTGGATTTTAAGTTAATGACCTGATCTTTAATTTGAACAATTAAATGACTTTATTACCCTATTAAACAAGGCGTTTACAAAGGTATGCATTTTCAATCCCAATGGGAAAGTTTTAGTTTGGTTGTGGAAATTTTGCTTAACAAATAGAGAACATAATTCAGTAAATCTAATATCACTAAATTCTAACATTACTATGCCCTCCTATATCTTGATGGCCAATAGACTAACAACTGAATAGGCAAAGTGTATTTTCATGGTGTAAAGGGCGTTAACGATTTCATTCGTTGTCCAAGATCTCAACGTGACATGGCTGGGATTCACAAAGGACTCCCAGTAGAAGTTTCATGAATACTGCATTGAATTCATCAAGACAAACCTGGCTCACAAGTTCACTGGAATGCCCGAGCATGTCTGAAATGAGAAAAACTACTTTATTTATGTAGCTAGATTCCGTTTCTTGTACAAACACGTTATTTCTTTTCCCGTTCGGCGACACAATGTCCTGCAGGCTGGATTTTATAATAAATGTAGCGGGGTGGCTAAGCATTGTCTATCCCATGGGATACAGACACGGGCCTCACAGGGCTCAAATCTCTGGGAGAGCACTTACTCCATCGTCCTTCTTTCCCTCTCGTTTGATTGGCTCGTGCAGATCCTCCTGGCTCCGGTAGCTGTAGCTCTGGATGGCTTCCGTCACGCCGCGCAGCGAGCTGTAGATCTCATCCGAGTTCATGTTCTCAGTGTCATAATCCAGCATGCTGCAAGAGCAAAATAACACAGGGCACGTCACTGAAACTGTAACCTGCATGTCTAAAGCGCTGTGACACAGGGCTCTCATAGGGCATGTATGAAACTGTCTGTAACCTGTATGTCTGAAGCGCTGTGACACAGAGCTCTCACAGGGCATGTCTGAAACTGTCTGTAACCTGTATGTCTGAAGCGCTGTGACACAGGGCTCTCACAGGGCATGTCTGAAACTGTCTGTAACCTGTATGTCTGAAGCGCTGTGACACAGGGCTCTCACAGGGCATGTCTGAAACTGCCTGTAACCTGCATGTCTGAAGCGCTGTGACACAGGGCTCTCACAGGGCATGTCTGAAACTGTCTGTAACCTGTATGTCTGAAGCGCTGTGACACAGGGCTCTCACAGGGCATGTCTGAAACTGTCTGTAACCTGTATGTCTGAAGCGCTGTGACACAGGGCTCTCACAGGGCATGTCTGAAACTGTCTGTAACCTGTATGTCTGAAGCGCTGTGACACAGGGCTCTCACAGGGCATGTCTGAAACTGTCTGTAACCTGTATGTCTGAAGCGCTGTGACACAGGGCTCTCACAGGGCATGTCTGAAACTGTCTGTAACCTGCATGTCTGAAGCGCTGTGACACAGGGCTCTCACAGGGCATGTTTGAAACTGCCTGTAACCTGCATGTCTGAAGCGCTGTGACACAGGGCTCTCACAGGGCATGTCTGAAGCGCTGTGACAAAGGGCTCTCACAGGGCATGTCTGAAACTGTCTGTAACCTGCATGTCTGAAGCGCTGTGACACAGGGCTCTCACAGGGCATGTCTGAAACTGTCTGTAACCTGCATGTCTGAAGCGCTGTGACACAGGGCTGTTCCCGAGCATTTCTTGTGCACCAGAACTTCTAAGGAAAAATTATATTTCACAAGAATCCTAAAACCAAATGGCCAATTACTATTGCAATTACATAACAGGTGACGTTGCTAAAGCTTTTGACATTTTTTTTTCTTCATGTTACAGAGAACAAGTTGTTTTAGTGTTGGATTGTTTTGTTTATGAATTGTAAAGCAGGCCATTGATTGCAAAGAAATATACTGAAACTAATTGTTTGCAACATGCATTTAATAGAAATCAGGTGTCTGGCAGATTAAAAGACAGAGTTTGACCAAACGAAACTCAAACAATCCATTTCCAAGGGGAGGGCTCAGGGAGCATACTTAAACAGCATGAAAACAGTAGGGAGGGCTGTGCTACGATGGGGAGTGAAACAAGAGAAGTCTACAAATAACACACAAATACAACGCTGAAATAAGAAAAGCAGGCCACTAAAAAAGAAAGAAAAATCTCATGCAAAATGAGACAAACATATGATGAGATAGCCACCGCAGTACTGTACTGGTGACGACGCATCACTGGGGTTTCAATGGGATGAGATAGCCACCGCAGTACTGTACTGGTGACGACGCATCACTGGGGTTTCAATGGGATGAGATAGCCACCGCAGTACTGTACTGGTGACGACGCATCACTGGGGTTTCAATGGGATGAGATAGCCACCGCAGTACTGTACTGGTGACGACGCATCACTGGGGTTTCAATGGGATGAGATAGCCACCGCAGTACTGTACTGGTGACGACGCATCACTGGGGTTTCAATGGGATGAGATAGCCACCGCAGTACTGTACTGGTGACGACGCATCACTGGGGTTTCAATGGGATGAGATAGCCACCGCAGTACTGTACTGGTGACGACGCATCACTGGGGTTTCAATGGGATGAGATAGCCACCGCAGTACTGTACTGGTGACGACGCATCACTGGGGTTTCAATACAATGAGATAGTCACCGCAGTACTGTACTGGTGACGATGCATCACTGGGGTGTCACAATATTATGTTCCTGCATGAAACAGTTTTGCTAGCACCAACTATGCATTATGTGTTATTCATCCAATTTTTTTAAGTATTGCTGCAGATCAATAACAATACGCATAATTAAGTGTGCTTCATTTTATTAAAAGCTGGCAATTCCTTTTCCTCCAGGCTGTGGGTTCTCCTTGGTGGTTGAAGCCCTGAGGTCAGGTCTGCAGAGCAACCAAGGCGTGCACTTCTGATAGTGCACTTCTATCTCGCAATAAACATGACTGAAAGTAGTAAAAAAAAAAAAAAAAAAAAAGCAAAAGTATTCAAATCAATTCAAAACTAAAGCAAAAGTATTCAAATCAATTCAAAACTCGCCATCTCTGGTCCTTCTCCGTGAACTACAGTGTTTTCCTAATAAATAGTTTAAAAAATATATATCTTAAACTTTCAGCTCTTTTAAATTTGGATCGCTCTTAAAAGAGCCTACGGTGGATGTTTTGTTGTCACTGCCCCTGGTCCCACCCCTGCACAGCTGTGTGATCTGATGCAGAATATTTGTAAATGCATCTCGACAATTCCTGGTGTACCTTTCTCTGCACATGCATTTGTCTAGGTACGCTGGCATCATCTCTTCTGCCGTGCCCTGCATGGTTTCTTAAAACAGTCCCAGCAGTTCTCCACCTTGTCCAGCCATAAACTGCAAAGTCAGCCTGAGAATTAACTGGGTATTCCAGAATGCAAACAACGTCTTTCTCATCACTGTGAAGAGGTAGCGCTAATCTGGTATAGATACCTCACTACCCCGGATAACAAAGGACGATTTAAAAGAACAAATATATATATTCGCTGTTGTGGCTTTGAACAGTTGTCTGGCGCAGTCAATGCTACATGTCAAGTTACAGGGTTATTTTTTTGTTTTTTCTGTTAGTATGTATAAAAGAAATACAGGTAGTGGACACAAAAATACAAACACCTGGGCAAATGAGAGACACCAAGTATATCAAAAGCAAGGGCTTCCACACAGGTGTTGCTCATGCGTTAATTAAGCAAATAACAGCCCAGAATGCTTAGGGTCATATATAAAAATGCTGCTCAGGCCTGGTTGCCTATAATTCTGGCTAGCATAGCTGCAAGAGGAGACCTCAGTGACTGTGATTGTTGGGGCACGTGTGGCAGCAGCTTCAGTGACCAAGACAGCTCAAATTGCTGATGTTTCACAAGATGATGTCGGCATGGAACTCCGAGGGAAAGACATAATTGGTGGGAAGCGCATACTCTAGGATCGTGATACCCGTGCATTAATTCGAAGTGCAAGACAAAACAGGAGAGCAACTGCAGATCAATTGACTGCAAATTTCAACCTGGGGCATGATCAGCCAGTTTCAACAAAAACGGTCTGCCGAAAACTCCACAGAGCGGGATACCATTGTCGGGTTGCAGTGCACAAACCGCTCATCACACCTGGCAATGCACGTTTGCGAGTCCAGTGGTGCAAAGAACACAGGCAATGGACTACCGAGCAGTGGAGGAATGTGATATGGTCAGATGAATCATCCTTCACCATGTTCTCGACAAATGGACGAGTGCACGTGTGGCACCAATCTAAAGAACTCTACAGCCCTGAGTGCTTGCTTCCAACAGTGAAGGGTTCTGGTGGTTCCGTAATGTTGTGGGGTGCATTTTCCTGGCATGGTTTGGGTGCACTCATTCCCTTAGAAGGCAAGGTCAATGCTAATCGCCATTTACTGGTACTGAATGATCATCTACAGCATTGGGGTGGGGGTGGGGGGGGGGGGTGGGGTGGGGTGGGGGGTGGGGGGTGGGGTGGGGTGGGGTGGGGGGGGGGGGGGGGGGGGGGGGGGGTGGGGGGTGTGTCCAGGATGACAATGCCCCCATTGACAGAGCATGTGTGGTCGCCCAATGGTTTGATGAGCATGACACTGATGTTATCCATATGTCATGGCTTTCTCAGTCACCAAATCTGAACCCAATCAAGCATTTATGGAATATTCTGGAACGGCGCCAGAGAAAGCGTTTTCCAGCTCCATAAACCAGGCGTGAGTTGATTGACTTTCTCGTGGAAGAATGGTGCTGCATCCTTCCTGCAGAATTCCAGAGGCTGGTAACTCTATGCCACGGCGCCTATAGGCTGTACTAGATGTACGTGGTGGCAAAACTAAGTGACTTTACATTGGTGTTTACATTTTTTTTGTCCACTACCTGTACATCACAACTGTTCTTAATTATGCAACAACATATATCTTCCTTATTTCTGATGGGCAAACTTTAACAGTCAAAATACATGTCATACACTTAATTTTGTTTGTAATGTGTTTGTGGGTTATAGGGTATGCGGATTCCCTTCCTTCCCTGTAAATACTGTGGCACCCCGGCTGGTGCTTGCTGATTACCTGGGAGAGTAAGAGCGTCTGAAGGCCCTGTGAGGGGGTGGAGCAGGGATGGAGTGAGGCTGAGAGGGGGGAGGGGGGTGCTTGGACAGCCCATCAGCACTCCAACCCCACAAGCGACTGCAACCACACAGCAGTCAGGACGAAAGGAAGGAAGGAAGGAAGGAAGGAAGGAAGGAAGGAAGGAAGGAAGGAAGGAAGGAAGGGAGGGTCAACAAAAACAGAGAAAAGAGAGAGAAAGAGAAAAAAGAAAACTATAGTTCCAGTGGCTTGTTAGGGGCATGCAATTATTAGAGAAAACTGTAAAGAATTAACAAAAGCATAGAAACAAAATGGGAATGCTCTTTTTTACACCAATAAAATAAACCGACTTTATTTTGGAAAAAAAAGACAATTAAAAAAGATGACCAAAGGAATATGTTGGGTTACAGAGTTCAGTCAGCTAGGCACGGTGTCACAATCAGAACAGTCTACTATCAATCCCAGAACAAAGGAGCGCTTTGAAACCTTACTCTGGGTTTACCTTTTTAAAAAACTTGCATGGTCTGGAATTGCATATTTAGGATCAACACACACAAGAAAGGCCTATTACAGCCAATGGAGTTTGTGCGTTCCACAGGGGCTTACTGTATAGTGAATCATACCAAGTCACATTAATAGTCCCGCATCATTCCAAAAACAAAACAGACAAAAGCCATATTCAGTGATAGGCTGCAATGAAGTGCCATGCTGACATGCTACACTGTAGCAACAAGAATATCCCATTCGTACTGTATAGAGTCCCACTTTAATAACAGAGCACTCCACTTTGTTAATAGGGTTCTTCTGGAAGTAGGGAGCTGATTTAAGGTAAACATTGAGCTAGCATTGAATTAAAGACAGCAGAATTAAACAAAAACATGCTGCAATGGGAAATTAGCCAAGGATTTATAGGGAAATATCTTTGCCTGTCTTGTTTCATTTTTATACACTTCTATAATGTCGTACATTTACTGTATAAACTGCTATACCCAAGCCTTCAC
The DNA here is from genome assembly GCF_017654505.1 of Polyodon spathula. Lineage (NCBI taxonomy): Eukaryota > Metazoa > Chordata > Actinopteri > Acipenseriformes > Polyodontidae > Polyodon > Polyodon spathula. The sequence continues at coordinate 48,426,405 of NC_054543.1, forward strand.
ACTACAGTAATAAAGGGGACATTTGTTCTTTTTAGGAAGTGGGTCACTATGACGTCTGTGCAATTTTATTAAGCCACTGGCTATATTTGCGCATGAAAGTGATTTGACCTAATTTCCCATTTCAGTTAACCAGCAGGCAAAGGAAAGAGTCATGCTCATGGTTTAGACACTCCAGCTTGTGTGATGGGATGCACAGCGTTACCTTGGTGACAATCCCCCATGGGAACAGTTGGTTGGTGAGGTGAGGGGGCTGGTTCTGCTGCTGGAGTGTCGTGAGGGGGTTCGTCCAATTGTGTTGCTTGGAGAGCCCTGAGATGGGAAAAGAATCCATCAGCAGCCATGGCTAGGGTTTGTGGGTTACAGCCCCAGGGACCCTCATCTCAGATCTTTCACATTTCTTATACACTGACAATTCAATCAAGTGGATGCTGATAATAGATTGGAAGAGCTGATGCTATTTGTTAGATTAACAATTGTGTACAATTATTACACAACTAGCAAACCGAGGTCTCTGTTGCAAAGAAAGCCAAAGGGTGTGTTCTTTACCATGCTGGTGTTGCTGGAGTTCTTCAGGTGGCTGTGCAGGAGTTTGGTGGCACCATCCTGGAATGTTTTTGGCAAGGCACCCAGCAGCATGGTGAACTCTGGGGTGTTCAACTCAAAGAGAGAAATCAGCACCACCTGGGCAGCCTGGGGAACACAGACAATCACTTCAGAGAAAAGAGAGAGACCAGGGCAGCCTGGGAACACAGACAATCACTTCAGAGAAAAGAGAGAGACCAGGGCAGCCTGGGAACACAGACAATCACTTCAGAGAAAAGAGAGAGACCAGGGCAGCCTGGGAACACAGACAATCACTTCAGAGAAAAGAGAGAGACGAGGGCAGCCTGGCACCACAGACAATCACTTCAGAGAAAAGAGAGAGACCAGGGCAGCCTGGGAACACAGACAATCACTTCAGAGAAAAGAGAGAGACCAGGGCAGCCTGGGAACACAGACAATCACTTCAGAGAAAAGAGAGAGACCAGGGCAGCCTGGGAACACAGACAATCACTTCAGAGAAAAGAGAGAGACCAGGGCAGCCTGGGAACACAGACAATCACTTCAGAGAAAGAGAGAGAGACCAGGGCAGCCTGTGAACACAGACAATCACTTCAGAGAAAAGAGAGAGAGACCAGGGCAGCCTGGGAACACAGACAATCACGTCAGAGAAAAGAGAAAGAGACCAGGGCAGCCTGGGAACACAGACAATCACTTCAGAGAAAAGAGAGACACCAGGGCAGCCTGGGAACACAAACAATCACTTCAGAGAAAAGAGAGAGAGACCAGGGCAGCCTGGGAACACAGACAATCACTTCAGAGAAAAGAGAGAGACCAGGGCAGCCTGGGAACACAGACAATCACTTCAGAGAAAAGAGAGAGACCAGGGCAGCCTGGGAACACAGACAATCACTTCAGAGAAAAGAGAGGCCAGGGCAGCCTGGGAACACAGACAATCACTTCAGAGAAAAGAGAGAGAGACCAGGGCAGCCTGGGAACACAGACAATCACTTCAGAGAAAAGAGAGAGACCAGGGCAGCCTGGGAACACAGACAATCACTTCAGAGAAAAGAGAGAGACCAGGGCAGCCTGGGAACACAGACAATCACTTCAGAGAAAAGAGAGAGAGACCAGGGCAGCCTGGGAACACAGACAATCACTTCAGAGAAAAGAGAGAGAGACCAGGGCAGCCTGGGAACACAGACAATCACTCCAGATTAAAGAGAGAGAGACCAGGGCAGCCTGGGAACACAGACAATCACTTCAGAGAAAAGAGAGACCAGGTCGGAGAAAAAACAAACAAACCACACAATAAATTAAAAAAAGGACAAGATCTACATTCTGAAATAAAAAAAATGGACGGCCTATAAAAATCTGATAACCTCCACCCCCCCCCCTCTTTTTTTTTATTACAAAATCGCTTGTTCTCTTATCTTAACAGAGATAAGCTGAATACGTGCACTGTAAGATACTACTGTAGGCAGTCCAATAGGATTTTCTAAAGTTAAGTAACAGATTATAGTTCAGGACCCCTCAGTGGGATGCATGTTGGACAGGAATATAATGCGTTCCTGCTAGACCATGGAATTTAAAAGGAGTCATCACTGTTAAACCTGTTATTAACACACAGCTATACAGTGATTAGGACTCAACCCTAAAATGGGCAAACCTTTTCTTTTTGCAATGTCTGGTTTACTAAAGAATGTCAACTGCAACACCCCTAATGTATGAACATGAGCCTTTCACTTACTGCACACACTCGGAGAATATGTGCTTTATATATATATATATATATATATATATATGCAGTGGTGCACCCGAGCACCTCTGCAGGCTTAAAGAACAGAACCAAACCAGTGCTTCTGTAACTCAGCGACTGAAGAATCTCTCTTAGGATGAGTCCAATACTGTGGGCTTGCCCGGTTACAGGGTCGGGTTCTAAACACATATTAGATTACCAAGCCTGCATGCAGCTGCTGCTACACCAAGCTTTCACATTAGGGAATGCAGCACGCAGCTCTCAGTTTAGTTTTAGTAGCGCGGTGCTGCAGTCTTCAGTTAATAAGCTCTCACTCTGGAGATCCACACACAGGCAAGGTTAACTGCTGCAGCCAAGCACACAGCTGTGATTGTGGTTTGAAAGCAAGCAATCCCAAGTTTATAAGAGACAGCTAATGCAGGATTTATAATGCATTTGTTTAGTACAGCGTTTTGAAGGGACTGTACAGTACTGAACACCTGTGAGGACATGAATTATAAAATGATCATAGGATTATCATCATATACATGAGAGAGTTGAGAAAGTAAACATGCCTTTGTAGTTTTCTACTTTTTACTCCTGTATCTCTTTTTGAAACAAAAAAATGCATTAATATGTCCCCTTGTTTAACTAATCCAGTCACTCTTCATTACTTTCTTCTTTGCCCCTTTTTACCCCCTACAAGAAGCATGAAGATTTATAAAACATATTAATTTAGGATTGGAAAATCCGATGCCCTGACTGTATCGAGATGGAAATTTTAATAAGAAATGTAATAATAAGAAGAAAAGAATAATGTGGAAGAGAAGTTTTAGATGATGCACTAGATCGGTTGACTTTGAGCCCAGCATTCACAACCTCCCTCCACAGAGACGTGTGGCGAGAACACAATGCATGTAACTAATACGAAGATATTAACAACAAACAATTCCATATAGCACAGATTCTTCTGCTGCCAGAGGCTTTCCTGTAGTTTTGAGATCTGATAGCAGGCGTGCCAATAACATACTGTAGCCCAGTAACAAACATTCTTGAATACACAACCAGCAGCCCTCAAACCAGATCAAAATAAAGAAAATAAAAAACACAACTGAAAAAAAGACAAGCAGACAGATGGATGCACGCACGCATGGTGATTTTAAAGCCAGCCAGACAGAGCCAGGTTATCGAGACAGGCCACGCTGTTGGTTTAATGTTTTGTTTCATTGTGATTAGTATATTGTGCAGTTGTTTGTGTTTCAGTCTACCTGCTTGCACCTTTCTTCCAGGTTTCCTTCCCCAGGCACTGAAGGGGTGGTACTGGACCTGCTAGGCAACGCATCAGTCACCCAGTTATGAAGGGTCTGGGTTTAACAGGTAGAATGGTAGGATTAGGAAACAAAACAACAAACACAGGTTTACCTTCTTTTAAAATACCAGCACAATACTGATGCTGGGAGAGCAGGTGTAGCAGTGGCCTGTGCCACAGTGAGAGAGACAGCATTACTCGCAGTGTGCTGCTGCTGCTGCTGTATAAACACAGTCCCTGTTCCCCTGGTGTTGTGGCACAAGCCAGTGCTGGGCTTCCTTGCACCCAGGCAGGGGAACAAGATTAGCAGCCGTGTTCCACTATACATCTGGGTATCAACACAAGAGCAACACAAACACACAGGAAAAAACCTACATAAACAACTACTGCATTACAGGCATTACTTCTACAAAGGCAATTCCCACCATTAACACTTTACAGCTGGCTTTCAAGCTTTGAGAAGGAGCGGTACTGTTTACCAGCACTCAGTTTTATGGCTGGGGGTTGATAAAGGTCTTTGCAATCGCTCTTCTTCTCAGGAAACAAGAAAATGCAGTGTTTGAAGGTTCAGCCTGCACAGCTCGGGAAGGCTTGTGGTAATGCAGAACATTTTCTCATAAAGTTACTGGAAGGCAAACGCTCTTCACTTCACCATGAGAGCCAATGATAATGTGTGTTGCAGGCGAAGCCCAATTAATACAATACAAAAGAAAACCCATTCTAAAGGGATCTGGTAGGATAGGAAGGACATTCATCACTTTTCCTTGTTAACCAGTTATCAGGAACTGTCAGGGATTACTACTGCACATAGCAGAAGTCATTATGAAGGATATATGAAGAAATGTGCAAAGCATTTCAATACAATCAAGATATCACATATAAGAATATACCATGCTTAGTGTTTAACCCAATTTGTATCAAACTGTTAGTGGTACAATTCGCTGCATCAATTCAATAAAACCAATCTGAAACAATGAATCCCTGAAATAATAAAGCTAAAGTAAAACCCCATATCAATGAGCAGCTCAATCCAAAGCGTGATATTCACATGCTGCAGGTGGGCTTGAGATGGGGCTTGGGAAGGGTCATCAGAACTATACATAATGTACAGTAATTAGAGAAAGAATGTAAAACCCTCCTTTAAGCTGCTTACAATGTAGCAGCATGCTCTCAAGGCTAGAACATAGCTACAGCTGTAGCCTGAAGGGATGCACTGCTATGCTTCATAAGCCAAATTGTACCGGGAGTAAAATAAAAAGCTACAGCCTGACCGGCCAAGCCTGCAGAGTACATTCACTCTGAGAATGAATTACTGCTGCCCTCGGTATCAACATCGCAATATACAATAAAAACAGAGGTGTGCATTAGAGCGGGTGTAGGGGAGGTCAAAGCAGGCATGAGCTTTCCGAGTGATCTAGGCACTTCATTACTACAAAAAACAAGAATAAACAACAATATAGCAATGCATTTACTAGCAACAATAAAATATCAATGCATTTACTAGCAACAATAATATATCAATGCATTTACTAGCAACAATAATATATTAATGCATTTACTAGCAACAATAATATATTAATGCATTTACTAGCAACAATAATATATTAATGCATTTACTAGCAACAATAATATATTAATGCATTTACTAGCAACAATAATATATTAATGCATTTACTAGCAACAATAATATATTAATGCATTTACTAGCAACAATAATATATTAATGCATTTACTAGCAAAAATAAAATATCAATGCATTTACTAACAACAATAAAATATCAGTGCACTTACTAGCAAACAGATTTTACATTCTAACCTTTTTCCAGCCAGCACAGAGCTGAACAAGTCAGCTCTCATCTTCTTTAATAACCGAGTCAAGCAGAAGCACAATTGCATGTGCTACTAACAGTATGTCAGGAATTTCTATTTGAAGGCACTGTATGTGGGTACAGATCTTGAATTAAATGCACACTTTTGATACAGAAACATTATAAAAAGGGTCCCCCTTTGTCACCATCTCTGCAATCTTTTCCTAGTAGGACAGATCAAACCCATGACTGATGTGCTGGCTTTGCCAGAGTGCTGTGTATCCTCCCAATGCACTGATTCAGGTAACAAGCAATGCAGTGAAACACCTTGCCTTGTGGGGAAGACACTTCAGCAAGCGGGAATGGGGCTGGGTTTGAACTCAAGAGGATCTCCTAGAAAGGATCTACCCTGCCACATTCACCACCAACAGCTTGAACAATTTACAGAAACAAATCTGTTCATAAAAATATAAATAAACACAGCAGAAACAGGGATGGAAATAAGGCTCCCATTGCACAGCAGTTTGAGCCATTCCTGGTTTTACTATACATTTCCATCCCTGGATATGTATGATTATCAATTCCTTTCTTGGAAAAAACTAAACTGCTGTCTTCCTGATTGCTTTTAAAATGTTTTTAAAAGCCACCCGGAGATTGTGACCAGATCTTAGTTCCAGATCAATATACTTCCACAAAACATGCAGTAATTTCACCCCACCCCCTGTCCAGACTGCTTACCTTTCTCACATCAGAGCTCTTTGGTTCTGTTGTCCAGGTTATAATTCGAGAAACAGCCAGTCGAGTCTCACTGGAGTTCACAAAGTCAGTGGGGTCCATCTGCCTGGCCAGAGACTCGATATACTTCAGGATTGCAACCTTTACCTGGACCATGGGGAAATAAACAGAAACGTCAAAGAAAGAAAGAGAGAGAAAAGAAAGAAGAGAGAGAAAGAAGAGAAAGAAAAAGTGTGAAAGAAAAATGAGAGGAAAGAGAAAGATAAACGAGACAGAAAATTACAGCGCTATACAATTACTTAGAGCTACCTTAAAAGTCAAATCTTACCAAATAAGTATCAGCACCATTTCATAGGTCTGAATTATTCTTGTTTAAAAGCTACTAATGAGCTGAATGTCAATCCTATTTCAAAGCTGCAATTGTACCGCTTCCCTGCACAGATCACATGAAAGACAGCACAACTCTGCTCTTCCACGCTGTTTCGTGTGAAATTCCCAGACGCAGCTCTGCTCTTCCACGCTGCTTCGTGTGAAACTCCCAGAGGCAACTCTGCTCTTCCACGCTCCTTCGTGTGAAACTCCCAGAGGCAACTCTGCTCTTCCACGCTCCTTCGTGTGAAACTCCCAGAGGCAACTCTGCTCTTCTACGCTGTTTCGTGTGAAACTCCCAGAGGCAGCTCTGCTCTTCCATGCTGCTTCGTGTGAAACTCCACGCTGCTTCGTGTGAAACTCCCAGAGGCAACTCTGCTCTTCCACGCTGCTTCGTGTGAAACTCCCAGAGGCAACTCTGCTCTTCCACACTGCTTCATGTGAAACTCCCAGAGGCAACTCTGCTCTTCCACGCTGCTTCATGTGACCTCTTCAAGTAGAATGATGGAAGTTCACACTGAGATATTAGCCAAATAAACTGATACAACACTGCTTCCTTTTTCTGAGGGACACTCCAGATACGTACCTTGAGGTTTGGCGTTTGTGTTTGATCAACTATAAACCTCATCAGAATGTTAAACTGTTGATCGAAAGGGAAGGAGTCCCTGTGAAGACAAAAACAACAACAAGCATCGCTGGTGAACACTGCCAGCAAGTCAAAATAGGAGGAAGATTTCAAAAGAGAAAAGGAGATGAATTGACCTGGTGACATCCAGCGCTTTCTGCACTTTTGCCTGCACAGAGCCCAGCAAGTCAGCACCCATCTTCTTTAACAACTGTGTCAGCAGCACAAACAGCCAGTCCTGCAGGTCCTCTTTATGGATGGTAATAAAATCAACCAGGGTCTCCAAGAACATGCTGAATACCTGGCAGGTACAACACATACACCCGTCACATAGAGAGGCCAGCATCGCCAAGGGCATGTTCCTTACTCGTATACAGAGTGAACACAAGCACTTCTATACAGGAGAACTGGAAAACCTTCACCTAACCCTGTCTGATGCACATCTAATGGTTAATTTCTTCCATAAAGAAAAACAGTCCAGAAATCAAATGGAAGCACGAAATAAAATATTTACATACAATCTATATACAAATTCTTAGGTATATGCATCTGTTAGGTTATGTAAGAAAGCACTGTATAATAAGCAAGCCTAAAATATCCACAGTTTTAAAGAGCATGCATTAAAAAGACACGTGTACTTCTTTTCACTGTACACTTTAAAAACCTCTTACAATACAGCTGTCTGCTGACTTCACCAGTTAGAAGAAAAATGCACACACTTACTCTCTGATGTTATGATCCAACCCAAGGCAAAACATGCAACAAGATAAACACTCTGTTAGCACCATACAGTAAAACTGTTCAGAATTATTAAAACATGCAGAGTCGCTTATTATTATTATTGTTATTTTTAATTCAAAACTTTACAGTACATAAGAATAACTACACCATGTATTACTTTGATCAGTTTTGTTATGAGCCAAAACACACATAAAATCAATCCTAACATAATTCAATTCCTAATTTGCCCCTTCATCTCCCTCTTTGTTATGAATAAGGTATATCCTCAAGCAAATACATTTTGTGCTTAAATATGGAAAGAAAAAAGCAAGAATGTGTTTGTAGAGAAACAAAAACAGTGCCCTCTGCAGGCAAGTGCTTTTAACAGCAGTGAATAACATCTATACCATTTCTACACTCAAGCTAGCACAAAGTGGCTGGCTGCCCCATTACAGATCACTGCTGACCATTTTGTGCTGTATCAATGTTTTCAGAAGAGATTTCAAATATACTACAGCATGGATCCACTATCTCTGCCCAGACTTACAGGAAATAAAATAAAAACTATTTTCTTATGCACAGATTGCCAATTCAAAGCCAGGTGGTTTGCACTGTACAGTGAAAGCAGGTAAACTCACCTTGCTGTGAGGATCTGCAATGTACAGTGAAAGCAGGTAAACTCACCTTGCTGTGAGGATCTGCAATGTACAGTGAAAGCAGGTAAACTCACCTTGCTGTGAGGATCTGCAATGTACAGTGAAAGCAGGTAAACTCACCTTGCTGTGAGGATCTGCAATGTACAGTGAAAGCAGGTAAACTCACCTTGCTGTGAGGATCTGCAATGTACAGTGAAAGCAGGTAAACTCACCTTGCTGTGAGGATCTGCAATGTACAGTGAAAGCAGGTAAACTCACCTTGCTGTGAGGATCTGCAATGTACAGTGAAAGCAGGTAAACTCACCTTGCTGTGAGGATCTGCAATGTACAGTGAAAGCAGGTAAACTCACCTTGCTGTGAGGATCTGCAATGTACAGTGAAAGCAGGTAAACTCACCTTGCTGTGAGGATCGGCAAACATTCTGGTGAAGATCTCACAAAGCCTTTTCAGTTCAACACGGCTGAAAAAAAAAAATTAAAAGAAAAGAATACAGTCTACCCCGCTCAAAGACGACTCGAGGGATGTGCTCCACTCATTTCAGCAGTGCCTCTGGAGGGATGTGCTCCACTCATTTCAGCAGTGCCTCTGGAGGGATGTGCTCCACTCATTTCAGCAGTGCCTCTGGAGGGATGTGCTCCACTCATTTCAGCAGTGCCTCTGGAGGGATGTGCTCCACTCATTTCAGCAGTGCCTCTGGAGGGATGTGCTCCACTCATTTCAGCAGTGCCTCTGGAGGGATGTGCTCCACTCATTTCAGCAGTGCCTCTGGAGGGATGTGCTCCACTCATTTCAGCAGTGCCTCTCGAGGGATGTGCTCCACTCATTTCAGCAGTGCCTCTGGAGGGAAGCTTTACCCACCTCAGTGTCCTCTGGCTCTTCAGTAGATTCTGCAGGCCCACAAGCCCCTCCTTCCTCTCAGACCAGTTGGAACTGGCACAGTGGTTCAGGACCTCGGCCACGTCCTCGGTCTGCCGCAGGTAGTGAGGGACGCCCCCGTTCCTGGAACCGTAGGAGCGCTCGGAGCAGGCGCTGGACGCGTCGCTGTTAGCATCGTCGTCAGAGTACATGCCTGGAGGATCAAACCTCCTCCGCACTGGCTTCCTCTGAAACAGAAAATGTGTCACTGAAGAATGTGCAGAACACTGCTACAAAAAATCATACAAGAAAAAAGAAAATCCAAATTACCTGATTCCTGGAGTCTCCTAACAGCTGAAGACATTGGGAATAATAAGGAGGGAAAAGCAGAACATTATTTTACAAGCACAGAAAGTACACAAAACAACAACAACAGTTACTTAAGAATTAGGATAGATTCTTCCAAGCAGGTGAACACTACTTTAACACAGAAAGTGCAATACTGAACTGGATTTGACAATGTAACACGCAATGCAATATTTATGACTACCCCAGTTAGCAGAACGAGGAATATGACAACGTATGGATTGGTTATGGATTCGCACCAGTGCATCAGCGACTGCAGCCTCCACCTCTGTACTAGCGCTCAGAACCCGCATGGCGTTCACCGAAGCAGAAATCCTGGCTTGATGGGAAAGCCCAAACCGATCTACAAAAGAAGAGAAGCAGGATCAGTGAGAGAGATGCATGCAACTCCACTACTGCAAAAGGTTGAAAACATTCATCAGACAGCAACTCTGCTAATATTACACAACTAAAACAACCAAGTCATTTTAATACAGGGACTCCTAAGCACTTTATATGTGCAGCTCATGTAAAACAGTATCCCTCTGTTTCTTTCATCTCTGTTTTAATACCACTAATGCAATCTTCTCAATACTGCAACTGTATACTAACATTGCACCAAGAATATACAAGTCCAAAGGACACTCTGAGAGATGGTGTTTCTATGATCAAGTTGCAATAGCTTGAAGAAAATGTCCTCTAGAAAGTAAACCAAGCTGAGGAGTCACATTGGAAAAGGCTTGTGAGAAACATCAAAGGAAGCATGGAATGGTTAGGAGATACACAATAAAGAAGCAGCATCACATGGTATAAAATTAAAAAACCAGCACACAGTATGTACCGCTACCAAAACCAATGAGAAACACAAAATACAAAGAGAAACACTTCTGAAGAGGATGCAATGTCCTGCTCCAAAGCTAAAAAATTAAACAAATTGTAAAAAAAAACACAACAAAAGTAGTGAACTTAAAAATAAATAGTGTGTGACACTGAAAGACATGCGAGTGGCTAGCACGGGTTCACCTGGCTGTCCAATAGACTCGGCAGTGGAGAGAGCACTGGTGGACCTGGAGTGACGCCTGGAAGCTGTAAGGAAAGGAAGGGCAACACCCCAGGGGTTAATACAGCTCCTCAGGGAGCCTTACTGCCTGGACTGGAGGGACGTGAGCAATCCCTTTCCATGCGTTCTCAGAGACACGGTGACATGCAGGGATATGCACTGGGATCATGACAGGGATCCTACCCACACACTGCAAAGGGGTTCTGATGCACCCTGCTGGACTCTGGATCTTCAGCACAGATAAGAAAGACTGCATTCACAAGCACCAGAGACTGTCCTACAATTTACCAGACAAGATCCCTATGCAGAGGTGGCTGCACTAAACAAACACCAGTTACATGACAAGTGCGAGTTTTATAGTGTAGCCTCTCTGTGGCTGGGAGGTTCTTTTTGTTTTTATGCGTTTGCACATATTTCACTGTAAAAAAAAACAAACAAAACAAACAAAAAAAACTAAACAAATTTTGTTGGGCCCAGTGTAGTAACAATACACAAAATGAAACCACTGCCCAGCAGCAACTATTCACTTTCTAAACCTCCTGGGAAGGACGGATGTAAAAGGAAACCATGAAAACACGCACACCGATCAGAGGCGTGACAGCGTAAAAGCACCCTACGTACCGCAGTTATTCAGGATACAGCACGCGTTTGCCAGCTACATTTTAAATGAAGTCTAAAGTAGAAATGAATGGATAACACTGCAAAAATATACAGCATGCAAGTAAGCCTCAACAGTGGCACGGTCTACGCCAGGGCTGTCCAATCACAGTCCTGCACGGCCATTCCACTCCAGGTTTAACAGTGACACGGTCTACACCAGGGCTGTCCAATCACAGTCCTGCACGGCCATTCCACTCCAGGTTTAACAGTGACACGGTCTACACCAGGGCTGTCCAATCACAGTCCTGCTCGGCCATTCCACTCCAGGTTTAACAGTGACACGGTCTACACCAGGGCTGTCCAATCACAGTCCTGCTCGGCCATTCCACTCCAGGTTTAACAGTGACACGGTCTACACCAGGGCTGTCCAATCACAGTCCTGCTCGGCCATTCCACTCCAGGTTTAACAGTGACACGGTCTACACCAGGGCTGTCCAATCACAGTCCTGCTCGGCCATTCCACTCCAGGTTTAACAGTGACACGGTCTACACCAGGGCTGTCCAATCACAGTCCTGCACGGCCATTCCACTCCAGGTTTAACAGTGACACGGTCTACACCAGGGCTGTCCAATCACAGTCCTGCTCGGCCATTCCACTCCAGGTTTAACAGTGACACGGTCTACACCAGGGCTGTCCAATCACAGTCCTGCACGACCATTCCACTCCAGGTTTAACAGTGACACGGTCTACACCAGGGCTGTCCAATCACAGTCCTGCTCGGCCATTCCACTCCAGGTTTAACAGTGACACGGTCTACACCAGGGCTGTCCAATCACAGTCCTGCACGGCCATTCCACTCCAGGTTTAACAGTGACACGGTCTACACCAGGGCTGTCCAATCACAGTCCTGCTCGGCCATTCCACTTGAGGGTTTAACAGGCTTTGAAACACAGACCTGGGGCTATATTTAATTAAACTGTGCATGAGAACATTCTAAACTGTGCCTAAGACAAATTTAAGTCATGTTTTTATGCACAATTAAAATATAGTCCCAGGAGTGGAAGGGCCAGCTTTGGCCAGCCCTGTTCTCCACTGAATACGTTGTTTTAGGAGCTGCTCTGGGGTTTAACACAATCGTAACAAGCTATAAGAAAATGGAATATACTATAAATGGAATATGTATAAGAACACTGAATAATTCGGACACTCAACTAACAGCTCCAGTTTCTCCTGGTGAGCTTCAGATCTTTCACACATGTATACTGAATTCAAACACAGTGGAGAAGTGCTTTCATTCCAGGTTACCACTTGGGTACAGAGTGTTCAAAACAAGGGGATTACAATTCAATTAGGATGATGAAACTACTGGCACGTTAGCAAACAAGTGAACTCTTGATGCTGTGAAGTCTACAGTATTTCTAAATAAATACAATACCAAAAGACACACTATTTTTTTCTAACTATGTTACAGTGGGTGCAATGTGATATTACACAAACGAGGAATGTATATGTTACTGCTCCTGGCTAGCTGAATTGATGGCTACACTTGAATGCACCATTAATGGCTACGTTGCAACTATCAGTCATAAAAGGACACAACTGTATTGACATGTAGCAAGAATTGTTTTGTTGTGACAGAGTAATATGACCAGTGATTAAATCTAACTGCGAACACCATTCACTGTATATTATACCCCCCTTAGAAACACACTGTAACACATGTTACTTAAATCACAAGAGCAGCAGCACCTGCAGCAACACAGACAGGACTGCCCTCCCCTCCAGCCCTGTTACACAATCTTATACACTCCACACCGTGACAGTCAGTGACAGCTTGCACACTCCACACTGTGACAGTCAGTGAGAGTTATACACTCCTCACCGTGACAGTCAGCGAGAGCTTGCACACTCCACACTGTGACAGTCAGTGAGAGCTTGCACACTCCACATTGTGACAGTCAGTGAGAGCTTGCACACGCCACATCGTGACAGTCAGTGAGAGCTTGCACACGCCACACTGTGACAGTCAGTGACAGCTTGCACACTCCACACCGTGACAGTCAGTGACAGCTTGCACACTCCACACCGTGACAGACAGTGACAGCTTATACACTCCACATCGTGACAGTCAGTCAATGAGAGCTTACACACTCCACACTGTTGCTGGCAGTTCCTGTCTCCTCCAGTCAGAATGTTGTCTTCATCAAACCTGGGTGTGGATTGTTATTTCAGGAAAGTGCTTTGGCACACTAAGCTTCCCAACAGAGAAGGTTGGTACTGTACAGTCAGAGCATGCAAAGAGAGAGGGGGTGGGAGGCTGACAGGTAGCTGAGGAAGGAGAGAAAGCAAGCCCATTCCAGCTGGCAGTCTCTTGCGGGGTGTGGGGAGAGGGGAGCGGGGAGCCCAGCCTGTCTTGTACTCACCCAGTGCAGTGAAGCCCCGAGCAGGGCTCGTATCTCGACTGCTCTCACGACTGGTGTCGCGGCTGCACCCCTGACTCATGCTGGGTCGAGGGATACGGCTGCTCCGGGCTGGCGTGCAGTGGGGAAGAGTGGCACAATGTGAGCTAGTGGGTTAGCACAGAGCATGGCTTCAAATGCAGCCAGCTGCCCTTTCTCTCAAAGGGTTTTTTTTTTTTTTTTTTTTTTTGGGGGGGGGGGGGGGGGGGGGGGGGGGGGTAATTGCAGCATTAAATGCAGGCCAGCTGACTATAGTTGTCGACTACAGAGACAAAATAGTGTGTAAAGTATGGAAGAAAAAAATTAACCAAGCCAGGATTAAGACAGAAATAGCAGTGCACACAACCTTCAGACTTAATCCAGCATACCACCCCACCCCCCCCCACCCCCCACACACACACACAAACACATGTTTATTATACAACAGATTATGATTTGTGATTCTTCCTACATCTTTACAGTAAGAATTGCTCACAAACCAATTAATTAAATTCAAAATGAGTTTCAAACCTAGAAAGGATTTGTTTTAGATTACAGGTCTTGAAAATATGACATTTATTCTAAACAAGTATATTTATATCACATTTAAGTAACTGATATTAGCTGCATTACAGGAGATAAACGATGAACTGGACCTGCCTTGGCAGCAAGTATCCCTTCTGAGTTTCTAAAAGAACACACAGCGAGTTAAACATGCCTGACATTCATTTGAGAAATGCTACAATTAAAAATCCCTCTAAGGCCCTAGATCTTATAAATAGTATAGTTATCTTATAAATAGCATGCTGACTAATAGAAGCATATTTAAAATGCTGTTTACTTAATCTATAAAAAAAAATCCTCAGTTTGCTGAAACAAATCTAATTTTGCTACTGGTGCAGTATATCTACTGTCTGCATTCAGTTCAATTCCAATACGGTTTAATACGCACCTGCACTAAAAACCAAGGATCGAGCGAGTGAGTGAGTGAGCAAGTGTTTTTTACTGTTTCAACTTGGTAATGGAGGCTAATGCCCAGCCTACAAGTGTGTTATTCTTTTGTTTGACCCTTTTGGTGGTTCTTGTTTGTTTTTGTGTTTAATAAACGTGCGGAGTCTCGGCCGTGATGCTGCCCTGTTACACAGCCTAACAGAGAAACCCTTCTAAAAAGAAGTCCATTCAGCACATTACTAGCGCTCAGATATTCACACTGCAGCCGCACTTTTATTTTGTTTAAGCACATACTTGCAGACATTGGGTAGTTTCTTCCATTAGCTATATCTCTCTGTATCTCTATCTGATACAAGCCATTCCAAACCCTCTCGTTTCACCCTGACAATGTGAAGTTCCTGAGGGGCCAAGCACCCAAACCCTTGACGGCTCGGTATCCTCACCTAATCCCAGTCTGTTGGGGCTGGTCTCTCTGCTGCAGCCCTGACTGCGAGGGATCTTGCTTTTCTTCTCCGAGGGAGTGGACACCAAAGCCCCTCGCTGAGCTCTCCCGTACGAGTGTCCCAGGAGCTTCCCTGGAGAGCCGGAGCGACTGCCCGCTACAAACAAACAGCAGCCAACAGAGGCACAGCTCAGTGCAGGAGGAACACACACACACACACACATATTCTCAAAGACAGTTACTACAAAATGGCATTAGCAACCAAGAACAAAGCAAATCTATAACTGACTAATAAGTACTGTCATTTTATTCAGAGATTGTGGTTGTCTCATAGCAACATTGGACCAGGGATGATGATGATGACTATGAACTACCCGGGAACAGCATTCTTTGCAACCTTAACTTTATGCTGATTAAAAACTTCAAGCAGCTTCAAAAGGATCATTATGATCAAGGAGAGCCATATCCCACACCCAACCCAGAGTGGTATGAAGGAGGGCCATTAACCAGGGGACGGAGGAGACAGTAGAGAGCCTTACCACCAGCAGGGTTAGCCGATCTGGATCCTTGTTTGTGAAAGCAAGATAGAATAGTGAAAAGAAGCGAGTTACACATACACACTCAAACCGGCAGAGCCAAGCATGCACGTGCGATATCATTTAAACTAGTAGAATGTTCAAGTGTTCATTTTACAATTCAACCTTTTTATCAAAACACAAAGAGAATGAGAAGATTTAAAATGCTATTTTAGTAATAACCTCCCCCAGCACGCACTCTGAGAGGAGGGGACACACTCACGTTGAGACTGGGAGACCTTGGCCCGGTTGCGGCCCCGGTTGTCCGCTGGAGTTGTGCTGCCCCCTGCAGCACTGCCAGAACTCTGCCTCCTGGTGCGCACTCGGCCTGGGGAGGGAAGCTAGCGTTACTAACCACGAAACCAGCAAACGCAACCTAAAAGAAACCACTCAGCTGCTTATCCTGCGATTTAAACATGGAGCACAAGCATGTCCAAATTTGTCACTCCTGTGAGAATAGCGTGCAGCCGCTTATAGGTGCATCTAAAAGTTTACCACGTCTTTTTAACGTGCTTCAGTTAATAAATAAGTCGACAGTAAGAGTAAAGTTGTCTGCAGTTTTGATTTTCACTGGCAGATGGCAGCAGTCCCTAAGAAATGTGCTTGACAGACCGGGTCATGTGTATAAACAACTGAGAGTGAAAACTGGATACCTGTCTAGCTAGAGAATAAAATAAGGACTTAATTTATTACAATTTGTAAGGAAGCCTTGTCAGGACTGGTACTGGTTAAAACAACCTATTCATTTATTGTACCAGACAATAATGCATATATGAGCGCTATACACCCGTGCCTGAAACTGGGGAAGACACTGTATACAACGTGACTGAAAATTTGTGATGCAAGTTTTCTGATGTATCTGTATTAGATAAAGATACATCAGAAAACTTGCGTCGCAAATTTTCAGACAGACAGGAAAAGGAAGGAATGGATACAAAAGTATGCAACTTAAATGGCAGTGAGCCGAACATGTAGGAAGAACAGAAGACCATCTCTGGACCAAGGAGATACTACACCTCCAGGAAGGTGGCAAGCTGAAATTAGGAAACACGCCAGAGCAGCGTGGATGAGGGACGCAGCAGACAGGCTTGTGTGGAAGAATCTTGAGGCGGTCTTCATCCAGCAGTGGACTCAAAAAAGGCTGAAGATGATGATGATTATATATAGATAAATAAATAAATAAATCACAATTTGTGATGCACAAAGCGATAATGTTCCAGTAGCGTCTACTCACACACAAACTCAGCTCTGAGGGCCACAACACTGAACAGACAAGTAGCCATTTCATAACTTGTATGCTGCATACAGCCAATATACACTCTGTCACCGTACTCTTCAGTCTTGAACCACTGCTAACTGAGCAAACCCAGAAACTCAACTCCAGGATTGAATGAATGTGCTGCTGTTTCCAGAATTAACCCACATGGGAAGGTTTTATTAGTAAACTAAGACTCTCAGTTCTATCAGGGAGACGTGTACTCAATGGTATATGCTGTACAGACACATGGGTACATGTGCTTCTGTTCTGAGCATGCTCTTAATGATTCAGAGACTTGTTTAAACCAGAGCCACCCTACAGCCAGGCTTGCCATCCTCCTCTCTGGCACGCCCTGGGTAAGGAGGAAACAACGAAGGAAAACAGGTGAGCAAGACCAAGAGGGGGTCACAACCAACAATCCACATGACAGACAAGAAGAGAATCCTTAACTGTCTGCCAGGATAGAAGCGAGACTCCCATTGCATAGCCTTTCAATCCCTTCCAGTTATTAAGATCTTCTTGCAGTCTTTGCAGGTTTGTACACACTGTAGCACCTTGCGTTCTGAGGAAGCGATTTTCTACCCCCTACAGATACGTCGAGAGCTCCATCACAGTTTACAGAACAACTCGCTGGGTTTGGAGAGGCTGCAGCCCTGCCCTGGGAGCCCAGCACTCAGTCAGGTCAACACAAGGCAGTTTCAGGAGTTGCTTCAAAATATCATTTATTTTCTTTTACTGCTAAATATAAAAAGTTAATGATTTTTCCATTTGAAACATAACGTTATTGTATGATGTGAACTCAAGTGTAACACACAGACACAAACAGGAAACACAGAAACAGCAAATCCAATCGCAGGGATTCCTCTCAATCACAAAAAGAACACTGGCTTCCTTTCTTCTACCAAATTATTTAAAAATCTGAAATGCTTTCTGCTGGGATTTTGTAAAGTGTTCAATCTGTCAATCTCAAAGGACTTTAAAAAAAGGGGAAAAACAATATTAGGGGACTTGCTTTGTTCTCTTTCCTATAAAAACATCTCTTGAGGGGCCTTTGGGACCTCAGACTGCAGTGCAATACGAATCACATGACGAATGAAAGCACTACAGCCCCTACATGTGTCAGTCCATTTATCTGTTCAACTTATTGTTAAAGCAATAAGAGATACACAGTGAATGCTACTTTTTTCCACATTGTTATAAAAAGACGAAGGTACAGCCATGCAAACAAACCATGCAGAGCACCACTGCTCACAGATGAGGAATATCAGGTATATCACACACACTGTGTGGGGAACAGATACCAAGAAGAATACAAGGCTGTGGACAGACTCGTTACAGAAACAAACATCTTACCCTCTGATTTAGCGGGTGTACCATCTGAGTAAATCAAGTAAGCAAGGGAGGGGTATCAGAGAAAGAGAAGTAGAGGTTAGCAGGGGGAGGGGTATCAGGGAAAGAAAAGTAGAGGTTAGCAGGGGGGTATCAAGGAAAGAGAAGTAGAGGTTAGCAGGAGGAGGGGTATCAGGGAAAGAGAAGTAGAGGTTAGCAGGGGGGTATCAGGGAAAGAGAAGTAGAGGTTAGCAGGGGGGTATCAGGGAAAGAGAAGTAGAGGTTAGCAGGGGGTTTTCAGGGAAAGAGAAGTAGAGGTTAGCAGGAGGAGGGGTATCAGGGAAAGAGAAGTAGAGGTTAGCAGGGGGGTATCAGGGAAAGAGAAGTAGTGGTTAGCAGGGGGGTATTAGGGAAAGAGAAGCAGAGGTTAGCAGGGGGGTATCAGGGAAAGAGAAGTAGAGGTTAGCAGGGGGGTATCAGGGAAAGAGAAGTAGAGGTTAGCAGGGGGGTATCAGGGAAAGGGAAGTAAAGGTTAGCAGGAGGAGGGGTATCAGGGAAAGAGAAGTAGAGGTTAGCAGGAGGAGGGGTATCAGGGAAAGAGAAGTAGAGGTTAGCAGGGGGGTATCAGGGAAAGAGAAGTAAAGGTTAGCAGGAGGAGGGGTATCAGGGAAAGAGAAGTAGAGGTTAGCAGGAGGAGGGGTATCAGGGAAAGAGAAGTAAAGGTTAGCAGGGGGGTATCAGGGAAAGAGAAGTAGCGGTTAGCAGGGGGTTATCAGGGAAAGAGAAGTAGAGGTTAGCAGGGGGGTATCAGGGAAAGAGAAGTAAAGGTTAGCAGGGGGGTATCAGGGAAAGAGAAGTAGCGGTTAGCAGGGGGTATCAGGGAAAGAGAAGTAGAGGTTAGCAGGGGGGTATCAGGGAAAGAGAAGTAAAGGTTAGCAGGGGGGTATCAGGGAAAGAGAAGTAGAGGTTAGCAGGGGGGTATCAGGGAAAGAGAAGTAGAGGTTAGCAGGGGGGTATCAGGGAAAGAGAAGTAGAGGTTAGCAGGGGGGTATCAGGGAAAGAGAAGTAGAGGTTAGCAGGAGGAGGGGTATCAGGGAAAGAGAAGTAGAGGTTAGCAGGGGGGTACCAGGGAAAGAGAAGCAGCGGTTAGCAGGGGGGTATCAGGGAAAGAGAAGTAAAGGTTAGCAGGGAAAGGGGTATCAAAGTTATGCTACATGGATGTATTAACTCCACTGCAATATAAACATGGCATTAACCCAGGTGGAACAAAACATGAAAAAGCATAGAACCTAATTCAATTAAAAATAATAATAATAATCATAATAATAATAATAATATTACTATAATTATTATTATTATTAAGTATAGTAGCTTTATTTTTCTTCGACTTTAATTAGCTGAATTTCATATTAACCCAGGATTAGTTTTCAATGCTGTTAATATATATTTCCTTTAGATGGACCGCTGTACATTTATAAGCATGCAAGCTGAATATTTATAACCATGCAAGCTAAAGGGAAGGCAAATGGTTGAGCAGGCAGGAGTAAATGTTTAACAGTCCTGAATACTGAACTAGACACTGGCATCTAGGAATAAATAAGGTCCTGTAAGCTCTGCACTTGGCAGATGCAGCTAATTACTATTATGTTGGTTGCTGGCAAGCTGTGTCTTTAATACCATATTCAACCCAACCAGCTAACCAGTGCATAACATAATAATCCACTCCTCAAGATTAAGTGGACAGTGGGTTGTTTTACCTAAAGATGCGTAGGAGCCTGGGGGCAGGGCAGCCGCAGTGCTGAAAGGTGTGGCGCTGGGAGCTGCCGTCATCCTTGACTTGGCGCTGGCCGCCGCGTTCACATCCACGTCACTGCGAGAGCGTTGCAGGGATCCGGGGGTACTCACAGACTTGGAACTGACTGCTGATGATTTCAGGGATCGATGGAAAGAACAGCAGTTATCAGACACACACAGGAAAAGCTGAAGTGACATGAAACTCCTGCAGTGAAGTGCTCTAACAGCACGGCTGCATTATTGGACTTTGAACACTCTCGCTGTGGCACGGTGTTATTCGAATGTCCTGGAGACGAGTCTAGAGCACATCGATGAAGTCTCTCTTAAAATCAGCAGAACAACAACTAAAGCAACATGAATCCTTACCTCTGGACATGCTGCTTCCAGCAGGGGGCCGCTTTGTAGACAAAGGACGGCTGAAAAAATAAAAGCAGATTCAATGAGGGGAAACAGAAACTTTTTGCAATAATATTTCCGCACTATCAGCCTGTAAAAGAAACATTGATCCGTTTCCTCCCAGGATACCTGACGTCCTTGTAAAAGCTTCAGAAACTCTATTGGCATGCTGCAACAGCCCTGCTGCTTTGCTTCACTGTTCGAGTTTGTAGGGAGAATGGGTTTGACCCATAGAGCAGAATTTAAGACAATGTATTTCACTACACAGAGAGAACACTGGGAGAGCTTCAGTAAAGTGTGCACAAACACTGTGCCAAACTAACTGCATTCTGTCACTGCAGACAAATGGCTCTATTGAATAGGCTGAAAACAGTGGTGGATCTGTGTACCCGAGCCCCTTAGTTCATTAAAGGTTATTTAAATCAACATCTGTAGCAGAGCATGTGAGACTCTCTGTTTCAACAGAGAACTGCAGAGCACAGAGTATCCCAACATCTCTGTCAAATTCATTATTGTGCAATTCACTTCCAACTTGAAGCACACACGCAAGCATTGGAGGAGAAACAGACAGTGTCAAATCAGTCAGTCAGACACCTGGACAGGTACGTTAAATCACTGCACAGCCAGCTACTTGAAAGACATTATTTTCATTTTCTCTTTGTGACACTGTAGGGAGCTATTGTTTCTTTTTTTTTTTTTTTTTTAAATAAATACAGAAAGATATTAGGACTGAAAAACAAGACAGAGAGTTTATTAGCGTAAAAACAACTGGCAACAACTGGATTATTAGCATAAAAACAACTGGCATCTAGAACAAAGCTAATTTTGTCAGCATGTTCATATATTTTGATGTAAACTAGAAGAGGCTTTTAATCCAGCAGTTTATAAACGGTCCTGCCTAAGGTTTTCTGCACAGCAGCTCAGCTGCCTTGTTGATTCGAGCACTGAGCGATGTGGTTCGGTGTGGTGCGGTGTGGTGCGGTACGGCGTGGTGCTTTCCACTCACTTGAGGCTTTCCTGGGAACTGGAGGAGGACCTGTCTGACTGAGGCAAGGAGACAATGCTGTCCGAGTTCTTCAGGTGAGACTGCAGGGCTTTCTGGTAAGAAGACTCCAAGTTATGAAAAAGGAGCTCTGCTTCCCGACTGAAATGACCATGGAATCCCCAGTAGCACCTGATTAGGGGGACGGACGAGGGTTATCGGCTCCAGTTATTACAGTATTTAAAGAAACGTTATTAGAATAAATGCAGGCAGAACATTTAAACGCGCGCGCGCGCGCACACACACACACACACACACACACACACACCCTAGATATCATTAACATAAACATTGATGTTAAAAATTAAACTTAGAAATGGGTGGCACCTTATCTCATGCCTTCCTTTTTATTTATTTCAACTTGATTTGATACTTTTAGCCAAGGGAAAATATAATATACAAAGTACAATCTGTATACATGTTACAATATTTTAAAGCAAACCAAAAATAACGGCGGCAGATAAATATATGAAACAATAAACATACTTTCTTGCTACTGATCTGGCCTCGGAGTCTGCATCGTGGATGCCCTTCTTAATTGTTTCAGTCAAGACCGGCAGGTGTCTATGATAACAGGAAAACATGGTTCTGAGTGAAGAACGGAGCATGGCTTACCTTCCCACAAACTCCAGCTTGGAGCCTGGTCAGGGTATCTCTGGTGACATTTAAACTCAACAAACAAGCTCCTTCGCTTTACCTCACAAAGCCATTTGGGAACCAAATGCTGAGCTCAGAATACATTTCTAAATGTACTTCCTTGTGTTGCTATAGAAACTGCTGAGAAGCAGGGCTCAGTGCGCTCACACTCCTCCTCCGTTTAACCCAGAGAAGGCAGTTAATCCCCAATCCAGGACTGCTTAATGAACGGCATGCCTTGACATCTTACCTCTCTAATGAGTGCGTCTGCCATTCCTGAAGCAGCAGGTCTAGAAATGTGTAGCAGCGCCTGGGACACACACAGAGGCATAAATCACAAAAAAAAAAAGAAAAAGGATAAACTCTTCTGCAGTTTTAAAAGCACATGCAGTGCAGCTTAAAGGCAATATCTCCATTTGCACTATAATTTAAATCACAAAATCAAGTGAAATGACTCCACCCACGATTACCTTCTAACAGCTACAGATTTCGACGTGCAGTTACTGGTCATGATGGGAATCAGCCTGGGGTAGTGTGTGTGCTGGAAAACAAAATGGAAAGGATTACATCACTAAGCAGCGGATCTGAAAGTGCGGGAGTACGTTTTCAACAGAAATGCACATCCTGTAAAACACTTCCATTACACTGTCCAAATAGGTAGAGATGAGCACCTTGTATCTCGCTGCACCGTCCAGCAGCCCAGTCACAGTGAACTACACATTGTGGGTTAGGTCTGCGTAGTGCTGAACACACAAGAGCAGTTGTACTCACGCAGCAAATTTAATCAGAACCAGGGAATCTCCACTGTTCCCAACAGGAATCACTTGTGAAGGCTGCTCGTTTAAGACAGCTGAATACAATACAGGGATGGAAATAACCATTGCATAGCAGTTTGATCCACTCCTGGTTTTACCTCAGCTTGTTACCTATACAATGCAGCTAATGAAGGAGTGTATTAAAACATGAAACAGGTAAAACTGCTATGCAACAGGAATCTCATTTTCATCCCTGCAGAACCTCAAAAAAATATGAGGGCTAGTAAGCATCTAACAAAGAAGCAAAAATGTACAATCAGTTCTAGTTTTCACATCATTTATATAGGGTGAAAAATTCTCTTTGGTTTGGAGTTTAGAGAATATTGTTACTGTAACAGAAGCTGTAATTGGTCACAGGTAATAAATAAGCCAGTTGAACAAAGAAACGCAAAAACAAAGCTAGTGCGTCTACTCACACGTATGACGAGGTTTATAGCGGCTATGCCAGCTGTAGCCATGATGTCTACTCACACGTATGATGAGGTTTATAGAGGCTATGCCAGTTGTAGCCATGATGTCTACTCACACGTATGATGAGGTTTATAGCGGCTATGCCAGCTGTAGCCATGATGTCTACTCACACGTATGATGAGGTTTATAGAGGCTATGCCAGTTGTAGCCATGATGTCTACTCACACGTATGATGAGGTTTATAACGGCTATGCCAGCTGTAGCCATGATGTCTACTCACACGTATGACAAGGTTTATAGCGGCTATGCCAGCTGTAGCCATGATGTCTACTCACACGTATGACAAGGTTTATAACGGCTATGCCAGTTGTAGCCATGATGTCTACTCACATGTATAATGAGGTTTATAGCGACTATGCCAGTTGTAGCCATGATGTCTACTCACACGTATAATGAGGTTTATAGCGACTATGCCAGTTGTAGCCATGATGTCTACTCACACGTATGACGAGGTTTATAGCGGCTATGCCAGCTGTAGCCATGATGTCTACTCACAAGTATGACGAGGTTTATAGCGGCTATGCCAGCTGTAGCCATGATGTCTACTCACACGTATGACAAGGTTTATAGCGGCTATGCCAGCTGTAGCCATGATGTCTACTCACACGTATGACAAGGTTTATAACGGCTATGCCAGTTGTAGCCATGATGTCTACTCACATGTATAATGAGGTTTATAGCGACTATGCCAGTTGTAGCCATGATGTCTACTCACACGTATGATGAGGTTTATAGCGGCTATGCCAGATGTAGCCATGATTTTGGCACTGTTCGGAACTAGATTGAGGAGAGTTGGCATGATGCTTTCAGCACCGTGGTCAAATCTGTTTCCCAGAACTGTAGAGAGATGCCTGGAAAAAACAAGAGATGTGCATTGATAAGAAAGAGCAGTATGTTTTAAATCACAAGTTTTCATCTTCATTAATGCTTCAATGGATTTGGAACTTCTTGTTACATCAAATGATGTGCCATTCCTATGTCTAGGGTTGGGTAACTGGGTGCTTACTCTGCCCAAGAGAGTCACCGACACCAACGAACACTAACATTTATAAGATATTCAGTACTTAAGAAACTTTTCAGTGTTTAAGAAGATTCTCTATTAGACAAACATATTAAAAAGAAGGGTCTTTGTCAATAACCTACAAAATGCTGATCAGGTTCAAACGTACTTCTAAGTTTTAATGAGATGTGAAATGCCAAAGCAATCTGAAACCAAGGCAGCAATATACAGGTTTAATTTGACATTGTCTGCAACATGAATAGGAATGCAGGTGTGCAATACTATTGGAACTACACTGGTACTTCTCTAAATAGGCAAGACAACAAAAAAACTACACATCCCGCCAGTTTGCCTACACTCCCTTTATTAAATGAAAGGGATGATCAAACATCATCAAAATGATTTAACTAAAGGCAGTGGTCTGCTAGTCTGCTATTTGCTATCAGCACATTCAGTCAAAAAAAGCTATAATCCTAAACTCAAATACTGAAAATGAGTAATCTGTACCCCAGGGTGATGCAAGCCTCCCTCACGACCTGTGAACGCAGATCTTTAGCCGATAGCTTGAAGGCTCCTTCCAGAAGACGCAGCTGCTGAAAGTAGCCATCGTATTCCACAGCACCAGCCAGAAGCAAAGAGCGAACCTTCTTCAGCTGGAAAAAACAAGGAAGCAGATGAAAGCGGCTGGCTCAAACACAGCTGCTGCAAAG
Source organism: Polyodon spathula (assembly GCF_017654505.1). Classification (NCBI taxonomy): domain Eukaryota; kingdom Metazoa; phylum Chordata; class Actinopteri; order Acipenseriformes; family Polyodontidae; genus Polyodon; species Polyodon spathula. Next base: position 48,451,623 of record NC_054543.1, read on the forward strand.
AGAATGCAAGACATTGACGTACTGCAACTACTCTCTGCTCCCAGTCGTGTTTGTCATCCGATAAGATTTCTCTGATCTTGTTCATGGAGTCTTCAAGCTCTCTGCTGGAATAGATCTGAAAACGAATGAAAGCTCTGTTAGATATGCAATCCTCATTGCTATTGATATCGATGGAGTTCATGTTAGATATGCAATCCTCATTGCTATTGATACTGATGGAGTTCATGTTAGATATGCAATCCTGATTGCTATTGATATTGATGGAGTTCATGTTAGATATGCAATCCTCATTGCTATTGATATCGATGCAATTCATGTTAGATATGCAATCCTCATTGCTATTGATACTGATGGAGTTCATGTTAGATATGCAATCCTCATTGCTATTGATATCGATGCAGTTCATGTTAGATATGCAATCCTCATTGCTATTGATACTGATGGAGTTCATGTTAGATATGCAATCCTCATTGCTATTGATATCGATGGAGTTCATGTTAGATATGCAATCCTCATTGCTATTGATATCGATGCAATTCATGTTAGATATGCAATCCTCATTGCTATTGATATCGATGCAGTTCATGTTAGATATGCAATCCTCATTGCTATTGATATCGATGGAGTTCATGTTAGATATGCAATCCTCATTGCTATTGATATCGATGGAGTTCATGTTAGATATGCAATCCTCATTGCTATTGATATCGATGCAATTCATGTTAGATATGCAATCTTCATTGCTATTGATATTGATGCAATTCATGTTAGATATGCAATCCTCATTGCTATTGATATTGGTGGAGTTCATGTTAGATATGCAATCCTCATTGCTATTGATATTGGTGGAGTTCATGTTAGATATGCAATCCTCATTGCTATTGATATCGATGGAGTTCATGTTAGATATGCAATCCTCATTGCTATTGATATCGATGCAATTCATGTTAGATATGCAATCCTCATTGCTATTGATATTGATGGAGTTCATGTTAGATATGCAATCCTCATTGCTATTGATATCGATGGAGTTCATGTTAGATATGCAATCCTCATTGCTATTGATATTGATGGAGTTCATGTTAGATATGCAATCCTCATTGCTATTGATATTGATGGAGTTCATGTTAGATATGCAATCCTCATTGCTATTGATATCGATGGAGTTCATGTTAGATATGCAATCCTCATTGCTATTGATATTGATGGAGTTCATGTTAGATATGCAATCCTCATTGCTATTGATATCGATGCAATTCATGTTAGATATGCAATCCTCATTGCTATTGATATCGATGGAGTTCATGTTAGATATGTAATCCTCATTGCTATTGATATTGATGGAGTTCATGTTAGATATGCAATCCTCATTGCTATTGATATTGATGGAGTTCATGTTAGATATGCAATCCTCATTGCTATTGATATCGATGGAGTTCATGTTAGATATGCAATCCTCATTGCTATTGATATTGATGGAGTTCATGTTAGATATGCAATCCTCATTGCTATTGATATCGATGCAATTCATGTTAGATATGCAATCCTCATTGCTATTGATATTGATGGAGTTCATGTTAGATATGCAATCCTCATTGCTATTGATATCGATGGAGTTCATGTTAGATATGCAATCCTCATTGCTATTGATATTGATGGAGTTCATGTTAGATATGTAATCCTCATTGCTATTGATATTGATGGAGTTCATGTTAGATATGCAATCCTCATTGCTATTGATATCGATGGAGTTCATGTTAGATATGCAATCCTCATTGCTATTGATATCGATGGAGTTCATGTTAGATATGTAATCCTCATTGCTATTGATATTGATGGAGTTCATGTTAGATATGCAATCCTCATTGCTATTGATATCGATGGAGTTCATGTTAGATATGCAATCCTCATTGCTATTGATATCGATGGAGTTCATGTTAGATATGTAATCCTCATTGCTATTGATATTGATGGAGTTCATGTTAGATATGCAATCCTCATTGCTATTGATATCGATGCAATTCATGTTAGATATGCAATCCTCATTGCTATTGATATTGATGGAGTTCATGTTAGATATGCAATCCTCATTGCTATTGATATCGATGCAATTCATGTTAGATATGCAATCCTCATTGCTATTGATATTGATGGAGTTCATGTTAGATATGCAATCCTCATTGCTATTGATATCGATGCAATTCATGTTAGATATGCAATCCTCATTGCTATTGATATTGATGGAGTTCATGTTAGATATGCAATCCTCATTGCTATTGATATCGATGCAATTCATGTTAGATATGCAATCCTCATTGCTATTGATATTGATGCAATTCATGTTAGATATGCAATCCTCATTGCTATTGATATCGGTGGAGTTCATGTTAGATATGCAATCCTCATTGCTATTGATATCGATGGAGTTTATTCTCTGTAAATTAGTTTAAAAAAAAACATTATAGCACAGTGTAATTCATTCATTCATTCCATTTATTTATTTATTTATTTATTATTTTAGGAGGATAGAAAACAAATATATATATTTTAATGTTACAAAAACAAACAGCTTAAGAGAGTTAAAAGCCTACAGAACACAGAAGAACTTTAAAACGACTTTTTCTTTCCACCTTTCCAGCAACTCAAAGTGACATTTTTCAATACATTGTCACCGCATCAGCACACCCTGAACACGCTGGAAAATGCCTGAACATGTTGCAGGGACGGGAATCAGGCTATTATTACATAGTAGGGTATTTATATGAAGATGAGCCATGAAACTTCTTGATCTGTATTGAGCAGATGGAGTCAAGGAGCAGAAGTCCTGACTACAGTGCTTTATGGATGTAAAACATCAACACAAATTGAGAGCTGTGTATAAGCAAGCTGTTTATAAAGTAAGTTTGCTCATCTTTTACAGCAGGCACTTTGCATAGTAGTTTGATGCATACCTAGTTTTACTATGAGTTTAATAATAAGAGACACATGAGCGTGTTACCTGAATACACTGTAGCTAATCACGCTTGTATTAATATCTGGAATGGCTGAAACTACTATTCACACCTACCTGTATCGCTGGAACGTCACCAAACGCCCGAATGAAGTCTTCTTCATCTACAGCACCTGCACTTGCTTCCTTTCCTAAAATGATGGGGGGGGGGACAAAAGACAAGCTGATTTGTGACAATCACAAACAGAGAGAGCTCTGTTAATCTGAACCAATAAAGCAAACACATACAACTAAAATGTTTGGTACTGGTATTGGCATTCTGCACTATTTGCTAAAGTGTTTAGTACTGGTATTGGCATTCTGCACTATTTGCTAAAGTGTTTAGTACTGGTATTGGCATTCTGCACTATTTGCAAAAGTGTTTGGTACTGGAAGCTGTAAAGTTGCTGGCAAATAGTTATACACTGGTTCTTCACATGGTTTGCCTTATTAAAGTGCAATTTTGTGCACAGAACAAGATGCTACTTTAAGTTTGTTTCTGTCCCACCTGGAGTCTTGGGCCCGGCTGCAGAGCTTGGCCTGCGAGCCGTCCCCATGCTGGCCCCTTTCTTGCCACTAGGGGGAGCCTTGGAGGAGGTGGAGCTGGCAGAGGAAGGCCTGTTCCCATCCACAGAGTCTTCATCCTCAACACTCTTATCTGGAAGGAAAAGAAAAAAGAAATGTAACTTTCCTGTGAACTGCAAACAAAAACCCACACTTTGGGGATTGTAGAAGCCACCTCAACAACAAAAAAGCAGTCCATGGTATTTGTGAAAGTGTTCCTTTTTTTCATTCAGCACTGAGAGGGAAAAGAGACACACTTCCCTCAGCTTCATCAGGTCATCTGCATTCACAAGCACACTCTCCTCCTTGTAACCGTGGCCCACAACACATGGAACTGAAAGACTTCAAGCTGCAGTCATATTTATTGTAGCACTGTTTATAGTTGCTACATTGCTGCTATGAAGAATCATTCACTGCATGTGGATCAAAAAACAAACTAAATAAATCAGTGAGACCAATAGCTCTGAATAATTCAACACCTGCACACCCCCATACTGAATAACTGAACCGATGTGCACACCCCCATACTGAATAACTGAACCGATCTGCACACCCCCATACTGAATAACTGAACCGATCTGCACACCCCCATACTGAATAACTGAACCGATCTGCACACCCCAACACTGAATAACTGAACCGATCTGCACACCCCCATACTGAATAACTGAACCGATCTGCACACCCCCATACTGAATAACTGAACCGATCTGCACACCCCCACACTGAATAACTGAACCGATCTGCACACCCCCATACTGAATAACTGAACCGATCTGCACACCCCCATACTGAATAACTGAACCGATCTGCACACCCCCATACTGAATAACTGAACCGATCTGCACACCCCAACACTGAATAACTGAACCGATCTGCACACCCCAACACTGAATAACTGAACAGATCTGCACACCCCCACACTGAATAACTGAACCGATCTGCACACCCCCACACTGAATAACTGAACCGATCTGCACACCCCCACACTGAATAACTGAACCGATCTGCACACCCCCAACACTGAATAACTGAACCGATCTGCACACCCCAACACTGAATAACTGAACCGATCTGCACACCCCCATACTGAATAACTGAACCGATCTGCACACCCCCATACTGAATAACTGAACCGATCTGCACACCCCAACACTGAATAACTGAACCGATCTGCACACCCCCACACTGAATAACTGAACCGATCTGCACACCCCCATACTGAATAACTGAACCGATCTGCACACCCCCATACTGAATAACTGAACAGATCTGCACACCCCCATACTGAATAACTGAACCGATCTGCACACCCCCATACTGAATAACTGAACCGATCTGCACACCCCCATACTGAATAACTGAACCGATCTGCACACCCCCACACTGAATAACTGAACCGATCTGCACACCCCCATACTGAATAACTGAACCGATCTGCACACCCCCATACTGAATAACTGAACCGATCTGCACACCCCCATACTGAATAACTGAACCGATCTGCACACCCCCATACTGAATAACTGAACCGATCTGCACACCCCCATACTGAATAACTGAACCGATCTGCACACCCCAACACTGAATAACTGAACCGATCTGCACACCCCCATACTGAATAACTGAACCGACCTGCACACCCCAACACTGAATAACTGAACCGATCTGCACACCCCAACACTGAATAACTGAACCGATCTGCACACCCCCATACTGAATAACTGAACCGATCTGCACACCCCCATACTGAATAACTGAACAGATCTGCACACCCCCATACTGAATAACTGAACCGACCTGCACACCCCCATACTGAATAACTGAACCGACCTGCACACCCCCATACTGAATAACTGAACCGATCTGCACACCCCCATACTGAATAACTGAACCGATCTGCACACCCCCATACTGAATAACTGAACCGATCTGCACACCCCCATACTGAATAACTGAACCGATCTGCACACCCCCATACTGAATAACTGAACCGATCTGCACACCCCCATACTGAATAACTGAACCGATCTGCACACCCCAACACTGAATAACTGAACCGATCTGCACACCCCAACACTGAATAACTGAACCGATCTGCACACCCCAACACTGAATAACTGAACCGATGTGCACACCCCCATACTGAATAACTGAACCGATCTGCACACCCCCATACTGAATAACTGAACCGATCTGCACACCCCCACACTGAATAACTGAACCGATCTGCACACCCCCATACTGAATAACTGAACCGATCTGCACACCCCCATACTGAATAACTGAACCGATGTGCACACCCCCATACTGAATAACTGAACCGATCTGCACACCCCCATACTGAATAACTGAACCGATGTGCACACCCCCATACTGAATAACTGAACCGATCTGCACACCCCCATACTGAATAACTGAACCGATCTGCACACCCCCATACTGAATAACTGAACCGATCTGCACACCCCCATACTGAATAACTGAACAGATCTGCACACCCCAATACTGAATAACTGAACCGATCTGCACACCCCCATACTGAATAACTGAACCGACCTGCACACCCCAACACTGAATAACTGAACCGACCTGCACACCCCCATACTGAATAACTGAACCGATCTGCACACCCCAACACTGAATAACTGAACCGATGTGCACACCCCCATACTGAATAACTGAACAGATCTGCACACCCCAACACTGAATAACTGAACAGATCTGCACACCCCAATACTGAATAACTGAACCGATCTGCACACCCCAATACTGAATAACTGAACCGATCTGCACACCCCCATACTGAATAACTGAACAGATCTGCACACCCCCATACTGAATAACTGAACCGATCTGCACACCCCCATACTGAATAACTGAACCGATCTGCACACCCCCATACTGAATAACTGAACCGATCTGCACACCCCCATACTGAATAACTGAACCGATCTGCACACCCCCACACTGAATAACTGAACCGATCTGCACACCCCAATACTGAATAACTGAACCGATCTGCACACCCCCACACTGAATAACTGAACCGATCTGCACACCCCCATACTGAATAACTGAACCGATCTGCACACCCCCATACTGAATAACTGAACCGATCTGCACACCCCCATACTGAATAACTGAACCGATCTGCACACCCCCATACTGAATAACTGAACCGATCTGCACACCCCCATACTGAATAACTGAACCGATCTGCACACCCCCATACTGAATAACTGAACCGATCTGCACACCCCCATACTGAATAACTGAACCGATGCACACCCCCATACTGAATAACTGAACCGATGTGCACACCCCCATACTGAATAACTGAACCGATCTGCACACCCCCATACTGAATAACTGAACCGATCTGCACACCCCCATACTGAATAACTGAACCGATCTGCACACCCCCATACTGAATAACTGAACCGATCTGCACACCCCCATACTGAATAACTGAACCGATCTGCACACCCCCATACTGAATAACTGAACCGACTGCACCCCCCAACACTGAATAACTGAACCGATCTGCACACCCCCATACTGAATAACTGAACCGATCTGCACACCCCCATACTGAATAACTGAACCGATCTGCACACCCCAACACTGAATAACTGAACCGATCTGCACACCCCCATACTGAATAACTGAACCGATCTGCACACCCCCATACTGAATAACTGAACCGATCTGCACACCCCCATACTGAATAACTGAACCGATCTGCACACCCCCATACTGAATAACTGAACCGATCTGCACACCCCAACACTGAATAACTGAACCGATCTGCACACCCCCATACTGAATAACTGAACCGATCTGCACACCCCCATACTGAATAACTGAACCGATCTGCACACCCCCATACTGAATAACTGAACCGATCTGCACACCCCCATACTGAATAACTGAACCGATCTGCACACCCCCATACTGAATAACTGAACCGATCTGCACACCCCCATACTGAATAACTGAACCGATCTGCACACCCCCACACTGAATAACTGAACCGATCTGCACACCCCCACACTGAATAACTGAACCGATCTGCACACCCCCACACTGAATAACTGAACCGATCTGCACACCCCCATACTGAATAACTGAACCGATCTGCACACCCCCACACTGAATAACTGAACCGATGTGCACACCCCAACACTGAATAACTGAACCGATCTGCACACCCCCATACTGAATAACTGAACCGATGTGCACACCCCCATACTGAATAACTGAACCGATGTGCACACCCCCATACTGAATAACTGAACCGATCTGCACACCCCCACACTGAATAACTGAACCGATCTGCACACCCCCATACTGAATAACTGAACCGATCTGCACACCCCCATACTGAATAACTGAACAGATCTGCACACCCCAATACTGAATAACTGAACAGATCTGCACACCCCCATACTGAATAACTGAACAGATCTGCACACCCCAACACTGAATAACTGAACCGATCTGCACACCCCCATACTGAATAACTGAACCGATCTGCACACCCCCATACTGAATAACTGAACCGATGTGCACACCCCCATACTGAATAACTGAACCGACCTGCACACCCCCACACTGAATAACTGAACCGATCTGCACACCCCCACACTGAATAACTGAACCGATCTGCACACCCCAACACTGAATAACTGAACAGATCTGCACACCCCAACACTGAATAACTGAACAGATCTGCACACCCCAACACTGAATAACTGAACAGATCTGCACACCCCAATACTGAATAACTGAACCGATCTGCACACCCCCATACTGAATAACTGAACCGATGTGCACACCCCAACACTGAATAACTGAACCGATCTGCACACCCCAACACTGAATAACTGAACCGATCTGCACACCCCCATACTGAATAACTGAACCGATCTGCACACCCCCATACTGAATAACTGAACCGATCTGCACACCCCCACACTGAATAACTGAACCGATCTGCACACCCCCATACTGAATAACTGAACCGATCTGCACACCCCAACACTGAATAACTGAACCGATCTGCACACCCCCATACTGAATAACTGAACCGATCTGCACACCCCCATACTGAATAACTGAACCGATCTGCACACCCCCATACTGAATAACTGAACCGATCTGCACACCCCAATACTGAATAACTGAACCGATCTGCACACCCCCATACTGAATAACTGAACCGATCTGCACACCCCCACACTGAATAACTGAACCGATCTGCACACCCCCATACTGAATAACTGAACCGACCTGCACACCCCCATACTGAATAACTGAACCGATCTGCACACCCCCATACTGAATAACTGAACAGATCTGCACACCCCCATACTGAATAACTGAACCGATCTGCACACCCCAATACGGGCTGCAGTCCTGCACAGAGCATGCAGCATTCGGGACTAGTTCATTGACACACCGCAGAACATACAGCCTTCAGAAACAGGGCATTAAAACCAAGCACAGCTTTAACTATCTCCACTATACTTCCTGACAGCACAAACAGAACTGCAACCATTTGTTTTTGCATTCAATTTAATTTCCTCTCTGTTCCCTACATAAAAAAAGGAAAGGACTGTCCAGAGTGATCATCACTGAGCTGCTAGCAGTATCACCAGCTGGTCCAATACCCTGAAGAGTTTAATATTTCACATTGGCCTGCTGACCCTAACTCTGAAATCATTCAACAGCAAGCAAGCTCTCCAGGGCGCTGGCTGTGCGCAAACATTAACAATGATGCATTCCATGCAATAATAATAATAATAATAATAATAAATTCAGCAGCAAGCAAGCTCTCCAGGGTGCTGGCTGTGCACAAACATTAAAAAATTATGCATTCCATGCCAATTATTATTATTATTATTATTATTATTATTATTATTATTATTATTATTATTATTATTATTATTATTATTATTATCACTATCATCATCAAGAACCCAAAGCCTCTTGCTTACAAGTACAGATCCTCTTGCACACCAGCTTCCTCAACATTCCTTCATGCTTTCCCATTCCCACTCACATCCAACACTGTTTCAAGGGTCCGGTTTGTTATCAGTCCAGACAGTGATCTCACCCTCCCCCCTTCTCTCTTTCTTTCTTTCTCTCTCTGATCTTAAAGGGAAAGGCTTCTTATCCCGGTTTGCTAGTCAACCATGTCACTCAGAGGTGCAGTACATCTTCCTTCAGGACTGTTTCACTGTGTCAAGATGGTGGAGGAGGTAACAGCAAGCGGCTCTCGCTATCCAGACCTTCCAGGGCTAGCTGGCACCTGTCCCAGGTTTTGGGTTAAGGTTCGACAGTGGTTGAGGATGACTCCGAGTATTCATCACAGACAGTTGACAACTGAGAGAGACTGAGCAGCCGTCACCAATTGTCAGTGATGAATACATGGAGTCATCGTCAACCTCTATTGAACCTCAAGCCCTTTATAAGAGCATGACTAATCCTCCGAACCTCCAAACAGTCCAGCAGATCAATTTCCCAGCGTGTCATCATTTCCACTAGGGGCAGGTATCCGTCTGATCAGCAAACAGCTTCATTAACGCTCTGTTCTGCACATGCAGTTTTGATTTAAAGGTCTGTATCGTTGTTATACTCTCTGCCTAGAGGCTCCAAAACAAACTGTCTGTGCTTTTTAAAAATATATATATTTTTGACCAAAGCTCTATAATAAATACTCTAAATACATTAAGAATCCAGAACCAACTAAATGAATAGGTCCATTGTGCACGCACACACCCACCTGCTCTCTCTGGGTGTGTTGCAGTACCTGCTAAACTAACTCTTACAGCCAGTGGGTGCAGAGGAGCCCACAGCTGCTCCTGCCCAGATACCCCCAGTGTGTGCTGCTGCTAGACAATGGTGCCTGAAAAGACTAGCAAAAGCAAGAGAAACTAATCTAAAGCTGCCATATTCTCACTCCAGCTTTATATCATATTACAAACCACGAGGCCTGAAGGGTTAACTAGAAAGGAACAGTAGATCATTACATCACTAACTATGTAGGAAATGACATTTAAACAGAAATAAGTGAGATTCGTTACCGTGGTATCAAAAGCCTATAAGCAAAGGTATGTTACATACCGACACATTGGAAAGTCGACTCTTTCAAGCAAAAATGTATAAATAAAAAACACTGGTTAGAATACGCCATTTTAATGGTGATGTTTTATAGTATACTATATTAGAGATCACTGTGTCATCCAATTACTGATCATCACATCCAAGAAGCAAAACTGGCTCAGTCAGTTCATGAGGACAATTCTCTTCTTTCATTTTCAAACCGATCTGTGCTGTCAAAACACTTCCATTAAATGGATTTGTATTACCTGATTACAAACTCACAGTGCTTGCTACAGCTAAAACTGCCACTGACTGACTGATTAATTGACTGACTGATCGAGCAAGCCCAATTTTAAATCTGCAGATCTGCCACTAGATGACAAGCATCTCAAGCTAGAAGGAGTGTCACATGATCCCAGTTTCATTTCTGTGTGAAATGGAATCAGAGTGTGTTTACAGTAACGTATTTCTTTGAGCTCCTACTGCCGTATGTAGAGATATTTGGGGGAGCAACGAATAAAGGATGTTCTGTTGAAGGTTAAAGTTAGGAAGTTCAATCATGTCTAAGCTTGTAAATTGACAAACTGACTGACATATTTCTCTCTCTCTCTTGGAAATGCTTCACCAAAAAATAAAAACCAGACTTGATTTGCCTTTCACACACAGCTTATATTTCACAAACATTATCTTCATTTATTGCAAAAAAAATACCCCCCACCCGAGAAGGACAGTAACCCTGAATTCACATTACAGCCTCTTTTATTAGAGCACAACTGCCTACTGGATTAATCAGCTTGCCACTCACAAACCAAGCAATACAAAATTCATTACAATTCATTACATGTATCTGGCAGCCTTGCTGTTTTTTTTTTAGTTTACACATTAAAATTAAAATAAAGCAGGAATCAGTAGTCAGTTAGTAATGTCAAAGAGCTCCAGATGCGAGACAGTGGCGTGCAGGCAGTGACCCGAGGGGTCCTCTCTGTGTCTGTCTGCAGTGCTGCCTGTATTTGTTATTTAGAAAATAGTATATAAAAACCCTGAGCTCTTAAGCACGTAAACTCCTACCCACAATTAAACATAACCTGGTTTGGAATCCCTTTCCAATAAGCAGTGCCTTGTTTCACCATCAGCAATTTAGCCAGATTCCAAACACAATTTGCACAGTGTTGCAGGAGCTGGTCCTAAAGCCTGCAGGGGCTCCCTGAAATCAGTGCTTCAAGATGCTTTTAATAACGATGTGCCCAAAGCATGAAATAAGAAGACTGTAAATATCTCCATGCAGAGGAATGTCTTCTCTCCCTTTCTTGTCAGTCGCTGTGTCTTTTTGCAGTTCCAAACCCCTCATTAGCATCCTGAATGTACGAATACTGATGAGGCAGTCGTACAAAAAGGTGACAATAAAAGCACTCGGCACTGAATTTGAAATCTTAAAATACAGACAGACAGTCTTCAGGTTCACTGGATTCTATTTAATTGTCGGAGCAAAGATATCATTTAACTGTGAGCTGCTGTTAATGTTTACAGTGCAAAGACGACAGTAAGTGTCTAATGGGAAAGATTTCACTCCATCTCAGGCTTTCACAAAAGAAATTCCACTGCTCTCTAAACCTGAAGAAACTTCTGGAGAGCTTGCTTAGGAGTTAGGAAAAAAAGAAAAGTAAAAAAGAGTATTGTGTGTGAAAACAGTAAAATGACTCAATCAGCACGACTTGGGTAGCGAATGCCCTTTCGTTAAAGAAGCAACATGTAAAAATAGAACCGGACCGAAGCCAGGGTTGTAGAAACACACCCTGAATAACAAGATATTGTCAACAGCTGGGGACCAAGTCCCAATGCAGGAAAGGGAATGAAATACTCGACCCCAGTCCCAATGTGAGAAAGGGAACGAAATACTCTACCCCCGTCCCAATGCAGGAAAGGGAATGAAATACTCGACCCCAGTCCCAATGTGAGAAAGGGAATGGAATACTCGACCCCAGTCCCAATGTGAGAAGGGGAATGAAATACTCGACCCCAGTCCCAATGTGAGAAAGGGAATGGAATACTCTACCCCCGTCCCAATGTGAGAAAGGGAATGGAATACTCTACCCCCGTCCCAATGTGAGAAAGGGAATGGAATACTTTATCCCAGTCCCAATGTGAGAAAGGGAACGGAATACTTTATCCCAGTCCCAATGTGAGAAAGGGAATGGAATACTTTATCCCAGTCCCAATGTGAGAAAGGGAATAGAATACTTTATCCCAGTCCCAATGTGAGAAAGGGAACGGAATACTTTATCCCAGTCCCAATGTGAGAAAGGGAATGGAATACTTTATCCCAGTCCCAATGTGAGAAAGGGAATGGAATACTTTATCCCAGTCTCAATGTGAGAAAGAGAATGGAATACTTTATCCCAGTCCCAATGTGAGAAAGGGAATAGAATACTTTATCCCAGTCCCAATGTGAGAAAGGGAACGGAATACTTTATCCCAGTCTCAATGTGAGAAAGAGAATGGAATACTTTATCCCAGTCCCAATGTGAGAAAGGGAATGGAATACTCTACCCCAGTCCCAATGCAGGAAAGGGAACGGAATACTCTTGACAGGCATGGCTCTACTCTTGACAGGCAAGGCATACTGTTTACAATATAAACCCCAACACATCGATACTTGAGCTGAGTGCTTCCATTGGGTTCATCTGAACAGAAACCGAGAGATGTCATGGGAACTGATTAAATATCCACTGAGCGCTATTGGAAATCTCAGCATCTACCCGATTGCAGTACTGATATAACAAGAATGAAAAGGAAGTGGCTCCCAGTACAACACAGGACTGAGGCATTCAGTTCAGGCAAGATGATTTTATTACTGAAATTCAACCCGGCCGTGTATCCTGAATAGAATCACAGATTAATTCAAAACACAAGTCTCTGTACAGCCCCTCATTGGGGCCCTGCCAGCATACAAACCCTTGTCAGCTGTAATCTAACCAGGGCACTTGTGGGCCTGTGTGGCAGCTAACACTGTACTAGTTTGCATGCAAGGCCCTGTTTGAGCAGCTATGTAACCAGATAGCCAGATTGAATTTGCTGTTTGTCAGCACAGCAGAGCGACATTGGGCTTTTACAAAAACACAAAAGTATTACAGGACAGAAAAACATGCTCATAAAAACAAGAACATCAATCAATTCTATAGAACAGGAGCAAGATCTACCCCAGGCCAAGTCTCTAACACCACGTTCCACCGCAAACAGCTGGACAGTGCGAGCGCTCAAAGAAAAACATGCTCGTACTTCCATGCTATGATTGCAATACAAAACAGAGTTTCTTGCTCTGAACGTACCAGAAATACAAATGAATCTCAGTGCAATGCTTCTACAGAATTGTCTTATATCAGTAGTTTACTAGACGGCTGCTGTATTGGGACACTTGAAGGCGTTTCCTCCCAAAAGATATCCCGCTGACAGCACGAAACAGGGATTCAGCAGCATGAGAACTCCAATCTGCACCTGTTGCTGTCTGCATATGTAATGCAAGTACGGAAGACAGTCCTACAGCAAGGCATCGCAAATTTGAGTAAAGTCTGCTGAACTGTGCACATACACAACCTGAAAATGAAATTACATATACACACACATCAGATTAATCCCCCACTGTTTTGTTTTTTCTGCGTGCAAACAAAAGCATTCCCATCGCAAAATGAAACTCAACTCTGCACTGGCAGAGGGTGCACTTCCCCAGTATTCAGAACCCACTAAAGGGATCTAGTCATCTTTTCAAGGTCACATGGCCAGCAGGCTATTTAGGACGCACACAGAACACCTTAATGGATTTGTCTGGAAAGCGAACAAAAGCTGCATTCAGATTGTGTTTCTGTTTCAAGCACGTCCTTGGGAACATGCGCTCCAGCCAAAGCAACACAAACGAAGCACATTTCACTAATAACCTCTGTTTTCAAAGAGGATGTCAATCTTATCAGTCATAAGGATGAGGATGTCAGTCATCTTATCGAGAAGGCAGCGCTCTTATCACATATTTAAGATGGTTTTACTGAGCAAATCAAATGGAAATCATAGATGATTATGAAACACACATGGTCTGAGATTATAGTCTTCAATGGACCACTTCGCTTTCTAACTACTGTAACTATATATAGATAACCTCATAGTTTTCTCTTGATCTATGGTGGCATTCTGGCCCAATCCTGACATGTGACAACGCACTGTTCCCAGGCAGAGAGGACCCACTCCATTTACACAAACTTTCTGTCAAGGTCTTCTCATTGCTCTTCTGATTATTTCTACTGTCATATTCTCAATCATCATTTCCACTTACCAAGCATGTACATTTATATGAACCCTTCACTGGGTGAGGATGCCTAATGTCACATGTGGGGGCTGCTGTTTATATATATATATATATATATATATATATATATATATATATATATATATATATATATATATATATATATATATATATATACACACACACACAGCTGTTTGATCCATTCCTGGCTTTGCTAAAAGTTTAGTAAGGCATACCTGCGTTTGTGACAGATACGTTGTGGCTCATAGTAAACACAGAATGGGTGAAACTGCAATAGAAGCCTTATTCCCATCCCTGTTATAGTCCAGGCTCTCTGTACAGCATGTGATAGGATGGCAGTAGTTGTGTGATAACAATGGCTTGTATGGTAGTCCAGTTGATGCAGATTTCACAGGTTAACTGCACTGATCTGACGTGCGGGGATGATTGTTCCAAAGCAATCTTGTTTTCCATGAATGGATGGCCAGCTCCCGAGAGGAAAAGGGCAAACACTGCCCAGCCCAGCAGAGTGGCACCCTCTTCCATTTTAGAATGTAAATGTGTAAAACAGGATGAAGCGTCAGCCTGGCTGAATTGGTGCAGAAGCATGCACTGCACTCAGGGCTGCCTCAGGGGTTACCCATTTCCATCACTAACACTCTGCCCACTCTGCTCTTTAAAAGAGAAACAGGAACGCCATTCTCCTCAAAAGAATCAGCCAGTGATGAAGTCAACACCACAGGCTTTGCCTCTTGTAAACAATATTTACAAGCAGCGACACGGTAAATAAAATACTCTGAAGCACAACGGCTCACTTTCCATACAAGTCAAGGCTGTCAATGATCAAACACAGTCATTTCTGGTTTGTGAACTGCATCTGCTTCACTTATGCAACTTACAGAATTAGACACACTAATTATATACAGTTTATCCTCACATTCACCCCCCTTCAATAAATTCTTCAAAAAGGAGTGTTCTACATATTTAGAAGAACAAATTTGCTAATACTCTACATCAATATTAGTAATATTGAACTTAAACATAATAATTTTAGTAGTACTGTATATGAACACAATTCATTTCTCACAAAAAAATGAGATTTAAACCCCAGCAAAGTGTTAAACACAGCTTTAAATGTCATTAAGAATACAGCACTGCATTACACCAATATCACAAAAAGCAGCACATGACTATTTTTAGACGATGCAAGGCACCTTTCGAATGAAACTGTAACAAAGGCGGTATTTTATACTCTCTTTAAACACAGCATAGTAGAGGCAATACAAAAAAAATCACCCGCTGATCGATTAGAGAAACTGCCATCATTTTTTTAAGATAGCTGTAAGGGACACACATTCCTGAGTCCCAATCACCACTCCCCCTTTTAAATAAAATACAAATGCCATCCAGTTTGGAATCTTACCTTCTCCAGCAGTCATAGTGAGAGGATTCCTTCTCCTCACACGCACGCACACACAAACACACAGTGTGCTATGCAAGGAGCCCTAGATTCAGCTCTGTTAGAATCCCCCCCCCCCCTTCCAACTAGTCTTGTGACCTCGCAGATGACAACTGCCGCCCTTCTCCAAAATAAAAGCCTGCAGCTCCCTCCTGCTTCTCACAGCCCACCTCCCTCTAGTATAATATCTATGTCTCAGCTCCAGCCTTGAGTTTACAAGACAGCTGACATTCCTTCCATGGTAATGAGGCACAGCAGACTGCAGCAGTGAGCTTTTCTGTTTATACGTTTGCATGTCTAATAAACGACGAGTTACACACAGAGGCAAACAGATGAATGTTTTTTTTTGGTTTTATATACCGGTATTTCTTTTTTTAATCCCTCATCTATCATCCGTAACGGAACCTAGAGTTTCCACGTCCATTTCCACAGGAAAGCACCCAGCACTGCAGAGTAAGCACGTTTTAACAATGAGTTGAAATGGCCAAACGCCACAATATGAAAAGTTAAATCAGGCAGCGATTGTGTGCACTAAAACAGGCTCTGAACAGCACACAGGTCCTTTTTGACAACTGCACCGCCCCCCCTGCCACCCTCTCACAGCTGCGGTGCTCAGCTGTTACACTTTTAATGAAAATTCTCCTGAACCACAAATTCAGAAGCATTCAAAATCAATTTTCCAATGCAATCGCTTGTGCCAGACACTATGGCATTCTGTAGGATGTTTTCAAGCACAAGATAGGGATGCAATTTCGCCAAATTCAGCAGATGGCATGTACTTCTTATAACATTTATAAATATCCATCTGGGCAAGTGAAGAAAAAACAAGAAGAACCCATAACTACTGTAGTTCAAATTCCAGATTATGTACAGTAGAGATTTCAGGAGGAAGATCTTGATCTTAACATCATGAAAATAAGACCACACAAATACATTTTAAGCAGTGTTTAAATGGGTATTTGTCCCACCGCCAGTCGTTTTTAATAAAAGACACTTTAGAAGATGATGTTTACCAAAAACTAAAAGTATCCCATCACAGGAACAAGGTGAACAGAGCTATGCCTAATGGAATGCAAAAGATAACAAAAGCCCGACTCGCACGGGACTAAAAATCACCACATAAACAGGGTGGCTTTGGATTCTTCACCGATGTCCATGAAATTGAAGCACTATTTACTGTGTATTTATGACTCACCTGAAGATGGCATCATGTTCCCAGACTTTTGCACTTCAGCGAACTTTGCAAAAATTACATTCAATCTGTTGGGGAGAAAAACAGAAAATAAAAAAAAAATTGCATTTATTCCTGAATCCAAAAGAGCGTGACTTAGAAAACACATATCAAATGATAAACAAGATGAACCCTTTTAACCAGACCAGCTCACAGGGAAAAACTGCATCTTACCACAGCAAGTCAAAGAAAGGCACCTTGAATAAGCAGACACCTTCTCTCCCTCTCTCCCTCTCCCTCTCTCCTTACTTCCTTACTCATACCAAAGTCACACCCCAGCCAGCCGGATACAGCAGACTTACTCAAAGAGCCCTGGGAAACGCAGCCTGATACAGCAGACTTACTCAAAGAGCCCTGGGAAACGCAGCCTGATACAGCAGACTTACTCAAAGAGCCCTGGGAAACGCAGCCTGATACAGCAGACTTACTCAAAGAGCCCTGGGAAACGCAGCCTGATACAGCAGACTTACTCAAAGAGCCCTGGGAAACGCAGCCTGATACAGCAGACTTACTCAAAGAGCCCTGGGAAACGCAACCTGATACAGCAGACTTACTCAAAGAGCCCTGGGAAACGCAGCCTGATACAGCAGACTTACTCAAAGAGCCCTGGGAAACGCAGCCTGACTTACTCAAACAGCCATGGGAAACGCAGCCTGATACAGCAGACTTACTCAAAGAGCCCTGGGAAACGCAGCCTGACTTACTCAAACAGCCCTGGGAAACGCAACCTGATACAGCAGACTTACTCAAAGAGCCCTGGGAAACGCAGCCTGACTTACTCAAACAGCCCTGGGAAACGCAACCTGATACAGCAGACTTACTCAAAGAGCCCTGGGAAACGCAGCCTGACTTACTCAAACAGCCCTGGGAAACGCAGCCTGATACAGCAGACTTACTCAAAGAGCCCTGGGAAACGCAGCCTGACTTACTCAAACAGCCCTGGGAAACGCAACCTGATACAGCAGACTTACTCAAAGAGCCCTGGGAAATGCAGCCTGACTTACTCAAACAGCCCTGGGAAACGCAGCCTGATACAGCAGACTTACTCAGAGACGTTCTGGGCTCAATTTACCCATTTGGATGCCAGCCTCTACTTCAGACCTGTGAACGTTACACTTCAAAACCAATCATGTAGAGTGGTCTGAAGCATACTTCCTGCGCATCATAGTCATGTGGCAGATACAGTGATGTTGCGACAGGAATGAATGTTTTTCTTGATGCTTTGCTGTATAAATAAGACCCACAGCTCCAGAGGAAGATTATAGCACTACACAATGGAATTCACACAATCAGTGGCCATGGAGAGGTTGGGATTGTTCAGCAATAACAAGCACAAGGGCTGCTTCAAACGAGAGCACGGCACATCATCACTTACACACGCACAGAAAGACGATCAAAGCCACACGTCAAAAGAGAGTCACACTGTTTCTTTTAGCATTCACCATATCCAGCAATGCAGGCAAGCGGTGTGATCATTCCTGGCTGCTTGCATACCCTGCAAACAATATTCCCACACCAAGATAGTTAATTTATTTGAATTTTAAACTAAATTGCTTTGATGAAATATTTATGCACCTGTTAAAAAGCATCTATAAAAACACTACAGCACTAAAGATTGAAATCTATTTAGCGGCAGAAGCACACGTCCTCCAGTAAAGGGAGAAACCAATTCTAGGGTTAGAGCAGTTCAGAATTATCTAGAGAGGATTCGCAGTAACTGACACGCACAGATTAATCCTCCGGAGTGAGGAGCAAGGGGGCGACCCATTAAGAACA
The DNA here is from genome assembly GCF_017654505.1 of Polyodon spathula. Classification (NCBI taxonomy): domain Eukaryota; kingdom Metazoa; phylum Chordata; class Actinopteri; order Acipenseriformes; family Polyodontidae; genus Polyodon; species Polyodon spathula. The sequence goes on from NC_054543.1 coordinate 48,471,043, forward strand.
TAAGAACATAAGAAAGTTTACAAACGAGAGGAGGCCATTCGGCCCATCTTGCTCGTTTGGTTGTTAGTAGCTTATTGATCCCAGAATCTCATCAAGCAGCTTCTTGAAGGATCCCAGGGTGTCAGCTTCAACAACATTACTGGGGAGTTGATTCCAGACCCTCACAATTCTCTGTGTAAAAAAGTGCCTCCTATTTTCTGTTCTGAATGCCCCTTTGTCTAAACTCCATTTGTGACCCCTGGTCCTTGTTTCTTTTTTCAGGCTGAAAGAGTCCCTTGGGTCGACACTGTCAATACCTTTTAGAATTTTGAATGCTTGAATTAGGTCGCCACATAGTCTTCTTTGTTCAAAACTGAACAGATTCAATTCTTTTAGCCTGTCTGCATATGACATGCCTTTTAAGCCCGGAATAATTCTGGTCGCTCTTCTTTGCACTCTTTCTAGAGCAGCAATATCTTTTTTATAGCGAGGTGACCAGAACTGCACACAGTATTCAAGATGAGGTCTTACAAGTGCATTGTACAGTTTTAACATTACTTCCCTTGATTTAAATTCAACACTTTTCACAATGTATCCGAGCATCTTGTTAGCCTTTTTTATAGCTTCCCCACATTGTCTAGATGAAGACATTTCTGAGTTGCACAACTTGAATTTCAAAACAAAGCAACCAATGCAGTCTGTGAAATTATAACAAATTAAATACTTCTCGTCCTATTTACCAAATACCACTGCTACTAATAATAATAATAATAATAATAATAATAATAATAATAATAATAAACGCCTTTTTATAAATCCCTGGAAATGGTTCACAGTGCAAAATACATCTGTCATTTTCTAAGTTTTAGTTTCTATTTCACAAGTCTGAACGGAAAGATAACAGGAACCATGAAGTGTGATCAATGCCCTTTCCGTTCAGAAGCTCTGGGGACTGATCCATGTCTGTTATTCCAGGGAGATGTGTGTTTATTAGGAAGCCTCCTCTGAGGAAGACCCGAGGCGCTCTCTTTACTGACCAGTCAGCGAGGCCTCAGCTCTCCCCACCCCTGTACACAGAGCACATGAAAGATCAAGCGCATTCGAGGATCAAACCGCATAAAACAGCAATAAAAGAGTTTAACCAGGTACAACAAGAGCGGCCTAGAGAGAGAGAAAATAAAACAATATGAGAAAATTAAAGTCACTTGGATTCTGGAATACGTTTATTTTTCGATCTGTAAATGAACCAGAGCTCCAGTCTTGTAATGTTTACTGAGTACTTTCATTCAGGCACACCAGCCTTAACCTGGAATTGCACAATCTGAATGAGGTAAAACGATTGTGTTTCTATTCCTAAATACACCACCAGGTGGTGCTCTCACTCAGTACAATTTCCAGATTAAATAAAGCGCTTCTTGCAAGCTGGTTCTGGTACAGTAAATGGCTTTCCCCATAAAAGGACGTATGTTGAAATGATTTACCTGTACAAAACCAACGTCAGCTTGTAATTCAATTCTTGCACCTGGTAATCATAAAGTTTATGTTTTACTTTTTTATAAACTTAATTTAGTCAAGACTGGGTGTCTCTCTGCGGGTGAACAGTCTGTCCTTAAACCGAGGAGACTTGATATTCCAGGCCCTGAAGCCTTGTCCTGTCGTTCGGATAAATATCTACAGCCCTGATCATGCCACTGGTCGCCTCTTCTGCAGAGCCAAATCTAGTTTTGTAAAAGACTTGGAAGCAATCGGGTGAAATGAAAAAGCAGATTATCCAGTTAAAAAAAAAAAACACATTATTCTACAAGGAGCACAGCTGTTCCTCACAAATACTATTAAGACTTGAATAAAAAAAAAAAAAAAAAGAAACACAATTCAATAAGATTATGCTATAATTCAATACAAACTCAATATGTCCCCGTTAGTTCCCTGTATCACTGTATCCACATATGAAGCTGCAGTTCAACCTACAGTATAGAGTTCTGTGGGCAGAGAATGGCACACTGGGGGGGGGGGGGGGGGGGGGGGGTGTCTGCCTATCAAGAGCTGGCTCAGATAAGCTCATGCTGGAGTATGAACATGGAGTATTTAATTTATATATATAAGACTGTATTCTCAGTGTTACCCACCACCACTGGCAGAATCTATTAACGGGTGACTTTAAAAGAGACTCAGAAGACAATACAGAATAACACGTCACATCATCTATTGTAATAATGTCATCACCCTCCAACCTCCTCATTAAACATTACAGACAGGCCCTAACCCTGTGTACAGTTCTGCTGGCTGGAGAAGAGACTGTGGCAGCTAATTCCTGCAACATGAAATTATCACTGCATGCTATGGAGGCTCTGGGTTCAAATTCCACCCCAGTGAGAGGAGTTCGGTTTGATCAGCAAACTCATTCTACAACAATTCAGCATTCTTCTGTACCTGCAATGCACGTGCATCCACCTATTCTGTAGATACACACACTGCCAATCTGTTAGGATAACCTGACTGTCAGGAGGTACCTGCCGCCATGTTATAACAGACTGGACCATTTCAAACGCTATCTTTAGGTTTCAAAACCAAGAAGCTGTTTGGTAAAAAATAAGGCACAAAGTTAATCTCTGTACGAAGTGTTAATACGCACCTTGATTGGGGTAATCCCTTTTTACTGAGATCTGAGCGCACCCTCTCCCCTACATGTCTGTAGATTTCTACAAGGCAGTTCATTGCTCCATCGCGAACCTGTGCAGAAACAACACAAACACGTAAGTCAGTGATAAATAGAATACTGTGCAACCAAACTGTAATAAGACAAGCAGCCAGAAGAGGGCACTGTTTAACTGCATTTAAGACTTTCAGGCATTTTTCCCCATTGCAGAACACAAAGAGTTCAGTACTGCATGTGGACTAACAAAGCAAGATGAAAACGACAGGGGGGTGCTTTTAGATTTTATTACAGAGGGTAAGAACCCTGTGCTTGGACAAGTGATAATGGGCACATCCTCACAATGGGGAGTTTCCATGTGGTCGAATTGCACTCGAGACAATGTGCTCAAGCTCAGTGAAATGACCCAATATGTTGCAGGTTTATTTTCAGCCACAAACCTGACCCTCTCAAGCTGCTTTCCCAAACGTACATGCGCATCACCACTTCACCTGCAAATACCCACACATGGAAACTCCCCCATTGATACTGAACAGAGAGCAGGGCTCCGTGTTACTAAACAGAGAGCAGGGCTCCGTGTTACTAAACAGAGAGCAGGGCTCCGTGTTACTAAACAGAGAGCAGGGCTCCGTGTTACTAAACAGAGAGCGGGGGGGCTCCGTGTTACTAAACAGAGAGCGGGGGGGCTCCGTGTTACTAAACAGAGAGCGGGGGGGCTCTGTGTTACTAAACAGAGAGCGGGGGGGCTCCGTGTTACTAAACAGAGAGCGGGGGGGCTCCGTGTTACTAAACAGAGAGCGGGGGGGCTCCGTGTTACTAAACAGAGAGCGGGGGGGCTCCGTGTTACTAAACAGAGAGCGGGGGGGCTCTGTGTTACTGAACAGAGAGCGGGGGCTCCGTGTTACTAAACAGAGAGCGGGGGGGCTCCGTGTTACTAAACAGAGAGCGGGGGGGCTCCGTGTTACTAAACAGAGAGCGGGGGGGCTCTGTGTTACTAAACAGAGAGCGGGGGGGCTCCGTGTTACTAAACAGAGAGCGGGGGGGCTCCGTGTTACTAAACAGAGAGCGGGGGGGCTCTGTGTTACTAAACAGAGAGCGGGGGGGCTCCGTGTTACTAAACAGAGAGCGGGGGGGCTCTGTGTTACTAAACAGAGAGCGGGGGGGGCTCCGTGTTACTAAACAGAGAGCGGGGGGGGCTCCGTGTTACTAAACAGAGAGCGGGGGGGCTCCGTGTTACTGAACAGAGAGCGGGGGGGCTCCGTGTTACTATACAGAGAGCGGGGGGGCTCCGTGTTACTAAACAGAGAGCGGGGGGGCTCTGTGTTACTGAACAGAGAGCGGGGCTGCGTGTTACTAAACAGAGAGCGGGGGGGCTCCGTGTTACTGAACAGAGAGCGGGGGGGGCTCCGTGTTACTGAACAGAGAGCGGGGGGGCTCTGTGTTACTAAACAGAGAGCGGGGGGGGGCTCCGTGTTACTGAACAGAGAGCATGATTTAATCTGAACCGGAGGGAGGGTTGTTGTCAAAGCTGGATGTCCTATAAACTGATGCAGCATTTTTTATTGCATTAATGCCCAAATCAATACATGCACTGCCCCTCCCTCCCTGTCTGGGGTGTTTTTGGGGGTTGTGATAAAACATTCACCCAGGCTACAGTCCAAGACACCACAGAAAGCAGAGGATAGCCTGGAAACATTCAGCAATGTATTTGCATTTCCACATTTCACCAACAGAGGGCTCTAGCAGGACTCTGTCAGTAAACAATACTAATGCAGATAGCTTACACTGGCCCTGTGTAAACATTTAACTGGTGAGTTATTCAAAAGATATAAAAAATAAATAACTTTAAAAAAACATTCAAATACCCAAATACGTTATAATAAACATCTTACCTGGCTAGTTGGATCACTTAATAAATTACAGATGTGTGGTACAATTTTGCTTAGTGTTAAACCTTGAGCTCCATATCTGTAAAACAAAATAAAAAAACAGCTTGAGTGGATTCTGCAGAATATCAGCTGCACTGAAGCTCACAGTGTAACACTGGACAGCAGGGCTCAGTGTAATACTGGACAGAGAGCAGGGCTCAGTGTAATACTGGACAGCAGGGCTCAGTGTAATACTGGACAGAGAGCAGGGCTCAGTGTAATACTGGACAGCAGGGCTCAGTGTAATACTGGACAGAGAGCAGGGCTCAGTGTAATACTGGACAGCAGGGCTCAGTGTAATACTGGACAGCAGGGCTCAGTGTAATACTGGACAGCGCTGACTTTCTCATGGTTGATAGTACAAACTATTCTGCATCCCTGTTAAAGAATGCAGAGATGACTAGATCAGTGTGCACTGGGACGAGACTCTACTTACATTTTTAAAGTTGCAATAAGACAGAGGCAGACTCCCTCTCTGGTCCTGTTGTTCTTGTGTTTGAACCCTCCCAGCATTCGGTCCCAAACATACTGCAGGCACAGTGAAAGCAAAATGCACATTGCAGTAAAGAGACAGCAGGGACTTCACACACCATTCCCTTTCAAGTAGCTCATTAAACCAGCTTCACAAGACACTATTCTCTCTCTCTCTCTCTCTCTCTCTCTCTCTCTCTCTCTCTCTCTCTCATCTCTCTCTCTATATATATATATATATATATATATATATATATATAGAGAGAGAGAGAGAGAGAGATAAGATATAGAGAGAGAGAGAGAGAGAGAGAGAGAGAGAGAGAGAGAGACACACACACACACACACCAGCTGAAGCATCCGGCATTGCCTGGGGAAATCCAGTATTTCATGCATCACAAATTGGAGAACAGTAGCCTTACACACACACACACACACACACACACACACACACACACACACAGTGACAGAACAGCTAACTAAGCCAGCGCAGGATCACACCTGGGTTATTGAAAGAAGGCATGGCTGGACAGTCCTCGTTGCCTGTGGCAACACATGGTCACACTGCCAGAACGACTGAGGGCATGGCACCAGGGAGTGCAATACTAATGCAGCCTGGAAGCATCACTGCTCACACTGCACAGCACTGTACTGTATGGCACTTGCCTGTGGGTTAGCAGCTTGCTCCATGATCTTTAGCAGCAGAGTTTGATCCTGGTCTCGAACTTGATCCTTTGCGTCGCCCAGCCTGTCAATTAAACTTGGCAGGACTGCAAGACATTAAAACTGTTAGCTACATGAAGAACGCAGCTTTGTAGCGAGAGGGGGCGTGTGTAAAGCAGCTCATGTTACAGGTGATCAGGGTTATACAGCAGTGGTTGATCATATTGCAAGTTAAAAGGTAGCAGCGCATTTAAAAATAAACAGACTGCGTGCACACTGTACATTAATTTCATGTATGTGCATTCAGTGAAGACGTGTGGCTCTTACCTGTGCTGAGCTGGGCTCTAAAGATCACATGCATTCAGTGAAGACGTGTGGCTCTTACCTGTGCTGATCTGGGCTCTAAAGCGCTCTTGTAATCGCATGATTAAGGCAGATAAAATGTCCATACCCAGCAAAGCCACCTGGAAAACAGAAGAAACTCAATAAATACACTGAAAAACTACTGAATTAAACAAGCTTTTAGCACTGAAAGCAAATGTGTTTTAATTCTGCAGTAACACAACATCTAAAAAAATCAACATTTTTTTTTTAATCCAGATTACTTTCAAAGCTATAATAAATGTTAAAATGGAAAAAAAACCTACATTGATTATGTACAGCATTTGTTTCATATGCCAAACAACTGTATTTTAGCAGTATTTAGCTATAGCAGCATGTATGCAAATTAACCTTGCAAAGGATTATGGGTATTGTATTTTTGTAGGAAAACCAGTCAAAATCGGAATATTCTGAGTTTGTATTCTCAAAAAAAGATGAATTTATAATACATAAAAACACTGAACTATACAAATTGACAAAAAATTGACAGATAACTGATAGTCATTTGCACACCATAACTGGTTAGTGGACCCCTTTCTGGGTCTATCAATGTGAAACAACTTCAATTTCAACTTTCCTTGTCTTGGGGTTGTGTGGCTATTCAATGAGCGTCTAGTGAGAGTAGCCCTGCTAACACCATACCAACACACTCGCATCACCTGAGTATTAGCTTGGGCTATGGTGCAATTTTTGGAACCCTTTTACTATTGTTTATTAAAGAAATACAGAACTGAACCATTTTCACTACTGGAGCACTGCCCTCTAGTGTTTCACATTAACACTGCAAACTATAATGTACTTAGTGTAGTACTATACGAGTTATGCTGCAATTATGTTTATTTCTGGATTACAAGTGATACAATGCTTAACCTCCCCTATATTATTTTTTTTAAAGTGCATTATGCTGCCAGACAGGAAAACAAGATAGTGTTTTGTACAAGAAACAGAAACTAGGTCACAAATGTTTTCATTTAAAAAATGATTGGGCATTACAGGGTTAATACAAAGCTGCCTTTTAAATGATAAGTTCATCCCCAACCCATTTGCACTCTGGGTTTATTTTCCATTTTGCTTTCATCATGCTTCATATTGCTTTACTATTAAAAACATGAATTCCACATTTTTTTTTATATTGCAATGCAAATCAAGCCCTCTAAAAGAGCACATATTTTTCCTTTTATTTTACAAAGTTTATTTTGTGTGGTGCAAATGCAATTATGCATTTTACAATGTTATTTGTAATAATTCTGAAGCGATGAGAACCATATTAATAATAACCAAGATATAGTGGGTTTATTTTATCTACACATCACCTGGGCACTAGACTGGGCTATGGTGAAAGTTTCAGAAGCCAGTAAAATGTTAAGAGAAGATCCATTTTGGTATCTTGGAAAGCAGTGCTGTTAACTGCAGCCTCCCAGGTGACGAACACAAACACATCCCCTGGATTGATTTCTATGTAAAGTATATTGGCAGTAGTTCCTACAGGAAGGATATTTCCTTGTCAAGCACAAGTGTCTAGTTATCATGCAATAACAAAAGGACAAAAAACACCCATCACACCTAAAATAGAGGCTTGCCATTAATCTGATATACAGCACACACACACTGTACACTACACATACTGAATTCACTACTAATTAAACACTTATTTATCCATCAAAAACCTAGCCTGATATTGTAAGCCATTTCTTTAATTGAAACATGCACCACTAGGCCCCTGCAATAAAACAAAGCCGCAATCCACACCCACAAGAATCCTGCAAGAAAACAAAGCCGCAGTCCGGACCCACAAGAATCCTGCAAGAAAACAAAGCCGCAGTCCGGACCCACAAGAATCCTGCAATAAAACAAAGCCGCAGTCCGGACCCACAAGAATCCTGCAATAAAACAAAGCCGCATTCCGGACCCACAAGAATCCTGCAATAAAACAAAGCCGCAGTCCGGACCCACAAGAATCCTGCAAGAAAACAAAGCCGCAGTCCGGACCCACAAGAATCCTGCAAGAAAACAAAGCCGCAGTCCGGACCCACAAGAATCCTGCAATAAAACAAAGCTGCAGTCCAGACCCACAAGGATCCTGCACACATTTTCTGGAAACACAGTAGCCATTTTCTGCACTTGTAATCCAGGATTCCATTAAAATGCACACAGATCCTCCAGACTTGGTCGTCTGCCAGATCACCACAAGGCAGCCTGCCTGTCGCAGTCTCCCCAGCTCCCCCCAGTCTTGCAGGGTCTGTCTGCACAGCTCAGAGCCCTCCTCCTCGCTTTCTTCAATGCACGCCCTGTCACTTCCACTACTGGAACAGGCAGCACAGCCCATCTGCATTACATTTCCTTTTCAACGAAGCAGAGAGAGGGACCCTTCATCTTGATATCTTTCTAGCAGCATGCTCTTTGCAATCTGGAAATGACAGTGGAATCATTCTGAACAGAACTGCAGAGACTACTGTCCATAAGACAGTGGAATCATTCTGAACAGGGCTGCAGACACTACTGCTCATAAGACAGTGGAATCATTCTGAACAGGGCTGCAGACACTACTGCTCATAAGACAGTGGAATCATTCTGAACAGGGCTGCAGACACTACTGCTCATAAGACAGTGGAATCATTCTGAACAGGGCTGCAGACACTACTGCTCATAAGACAGTGGAATCATTCTGAACAGGGCTGCAGACACTACTGCTCATAAGACAGTGGAATCATTCTGAACAGGGCTGCAGACACTACTGCTCATAAGACAGTGGAATCATTCTGAACAGGGCTGCAGACACTACTGCTCATAAGACAGTGGAATCATTCTGAACAGGGCTGCAGACACTACTGCTCATAAGACAGTGGAATCATTCTGAACAGGGCTGCAGACACTACTGCTCATAAGACAGTGGAATCATTCTGAACAGGGCTGCAGACACTACTGCTCATAAGACAGTGGAATCATTCTGAACAGGGCTGCAGACACTACTGCTCATAAGACAGTGGAATCATTCTGAACAGGGCTGCAGACACTACTGCTCATAAGACAGTGGAATCATTCTGAACAGGGCTGCAGCCACTACTGCTCATAAGACAGTGGAATCATTCTGTATGGGATTGTCTTTTATTCCTTATGGCTACACCTTTACTGACCAATGCAAGCCTCTTGAGACAAAACAATGCAGTACCGTAGCTACGTTTACAGATGAACAGCTGATGAGTGGACTGGTTGTGCTAAAGCAAACTTTCAAATAAAAAGAAGGAAAACATCAGCTCTCGTTACAACCCAAAACTTGCTAGAAACTTCTAAAGCGGATATTGATGCTAGAAAGGGCCTGGTACAGCAAGCCTTCTTTATTCTCTGGAGAAGCGCCTCGTCTCTGTGCAGTCCCACTGTTCACCTCAAAGTGTCTATTCATTTTAAAATCACTTCACACTGGTCCTCTCTAACCAAACCCTTGCTGACCTTTTAACAAAGAAAGACAAGAGCAGAGAGATATGAACAGAAAGCCACTCCTGCATTCCCTTGCACAGCAAGCCTCTGGATTAAGGGCACTTCTACCATCTAAACAGGTTTTTTTTTTTTTTAAGCTCCCCACCTGTTTATTTAGCAGCCATTCATGTTTGTCTCACTGAATACTGTATCACCCCACCTCACCCCAGAACTATCCTACTGTACATTTCAATCCGCCAATCCGATTAAAGTATACAGGGCTTTGTCCCTGACTGTCAGACTCCCACAATAGAGAAGCAGACAGTGTGAAATTCATTTGCAGCTCCAGGGTACATGTCATGGCCACGTGAACACAGCACACAGCATGCACCCTGGCACGCCTCCAGTGAGCCACTCACACAGTTAGCAGACAGCAAGCATGTTCATGGCACAGCTCCAGCAGGTCCACCACAATCACTGAAACATGTCTCGTCACCCATTATTAAACAGCTCCGTCTGCAGACTTGTAATCCTGTTTAATAAAACCATGAGGTATAGACTACCTACAGTATGTACTACAGTAGAGCCGGATGCTGCCTGCTGCAGCGGGACAAACACTCATATTGTGTGGTTTCTTCTGTAGCAAACCAAAACAACACACGATCGCATCATGTTGTCTGCAGACAATTGCCTGTAGAGAAAAAGGGCTTTTTCTTCTTCTGAAATGGTGCCCCGACATTGTGTTTCAGATAAGAGTTTACCTCTGTGCTGTAGCATGGCAACATGGCACGGAACTGCAGCAGTACACATGATGCAGGCTCGTCAGTTTATACAGAATGCAGTGCAGACAGTTCAGTAAGAAGCAGGATTCTGCAGCTGAAGGAACGGCTTGCTGCTGTAAACTGCCAGGTTAATACCAGTCAGTTCAGCACAGCACAGCTAACTGCGAGAAGAAAACAAATCAGTAATGTTAAAAGCCTTTAAAGACATAACCAAGGAAGGTCATTTAGGAGTTCCTACAGTACATGCCCCTTGCTGTAGTTTGTTTTTTGCTGTAACATTAGGAGTTTGGTGCCCACGTGTGACAGTGGTAATGCTTTGTGAATATGGCCCAAAAGCTTTAGATTTTTACATTATTTCAAACCACTGCCCTGTCTGTCAGTTTTGTGACCCTTGTTTACTAATCCTTGCACAGTAAACTGAACAAACAGAGGTGTTTTTATCCTTCTGATTTATGACAAGGTATTAACTGGTTTTGGTTTCCTATTTAACTACATGATGAAGGTTATTATTATAACCAAATAAAGGTGCAGAGGTGGGTCGTCTCTCGATCATCGTTTCAGAGATTGTGGAAGCAAGCACATGGTTGAATTAAGGGATAGTCACACAGATGGCAGCAGTGCTAGCCTTTATATTTTGTTAGTGGCTTTACTGTCATTTTATATCTATTTGTACCATACTGGAAGTACAATGCTAAGGATCAATGTTTTACTGCCAAGGCCTCCTTGCAGGAGTTGAACAGGTTCATTTACAATGAAGATACTGGGATACAGGCGGTAGGGTTAAAGCTTGTATGTGCTGAGCTCCTGTGACTTCACAGCAGGCTCCCCAGTTACTATTCAAGGGGTTTCACAGAAAACCAGGCTGCAAACTGCAGAAACAGATCAGCCAGCTCACAGCATGCTCAATTTATTATTAAACAATCTTGGTTTGCAGCTTCAAAAAAACTGGGTCAAAACAGCTGCTGGGTACGAAAAAACCATGACTGTTGTTTGGGACTGAAACGTTAACAACAAAATGTAACCTTGGCAAAAAAATATCAGAAGCCGAGAATATTGCAAATACAGTGCTGTGTTAACAGCCTCCATGCTGTACATCTACTCTGGAGTTAAACCAATACGGTCTCCCTGCAATCCAGAACCGCTGCATATCCTGTGAAATCCACGGCTTCCTGGCAGTCCTGCAGCAGTTTTCTATCAACTTCGTGTTATGAAAAGAACGACAGAGTTCAAACAAAATGAAAGACAAGGCAGCAGATCAGCCTTGCTGCATTGGCTCACTGTGTCTTCAATGGAAGCTTTTTTATGCTTGTTAGATTTCAGTGCAGTACGTGTGGTTATGTCATTTATCAGGTATGGGTTGTTACAGTAGAACTTTTTAAGTATACCATAAGTTTCATGTTTTTACTTTCCCTTCAAACAAATACAGGGAGGGAAATAAAACACCTATTGCATAGCAGTTTCACCCATTCCAGGTTTTACTACAAGCTTGATTAGCCACAGTGTACAGGTAACAAGCTCAGGTGTGTCTTATTAAATTCATAGCAAAACCAGGAATTGCTCAAACTGCTCTCCAATGGGAGTTCTTATATTCTGGAAGCAACGAAAAGAAAACACAGCTCCATATAAAATGAAGCTCCGTTAAGACAGTACTGGGTTGTACAGCAAGACTGCTACAAATATTCTCTCCGATTCAAGCACTGCAACCTCATAGAAACCAAATCAAACTTTTCAGCTAATGCCCTCATTACTGCATGAGCCAAAAGTGTGTCTGTTGGATTTAGCTTTTTGTTTTCATCTCAGCATTATGGTCTGCTCTTAACTATTCTCCATCATGGAGCTGCAGGGGCACGTGTGTCCCAGGCAGGGTCTCTGCCTCATAGCGGAGGCACATGGGCAGAGCTCCATGGGGAGGGAAGTTGTTTAAAACCACTTCCTGTAAACAGAAGAAAAATAAAAACCGCTAGACTGAGTCAGGGCGACCACGGCAGGTACTGCGGTCCGGACACCGAGCTGCGCACATGATGCATGGCTTGGGTCTCACCATGTCGTAAATGCCGTATCGATATCGTAAAGTCGAAGCAGGGTAATAATGCAAGAGAGTCATAAGTCGAGGATCGCCTGTATCCCTCACACGGAGCTGATGAGGTTCTGCTCGCTCTCTGCTGGTCATTCCTGAACACGAGAAGCTGGATTCCAAGGAAAGAAACAGACCATCACTGCTCGCTCTCCACTGGTCATTCCTGAACACGAGAAGCTGGATTCCAAGGAAAGAAACAGACCATCACTGCTCACTCTCCACTGGTCATTCCTGAACACGAGAAGCTGGATTCCAAGGAAAGACACAGACCATCACTGCTCGCTCTCCACTGGTCATTCCTGAACACGAGAAGCTGGATTCCAAGGAAAGAAACAGACCATCACTGCTCGCTCTCCACTGGTCATTCCTGAACACGAGAAGCTGGATTCCAAGGAAAGAAACAGACCATCACTGCTCGCTCTCCACTGGTCATTCCTGAACACGAGAAGCTGGATTCCAAGGAAAGAAACAGACCATCACTGCTCGTTCTCCACTGGTCATTCCTGAACACGAGAAGCTGGATTCCAAGGAAAGAAACAGACCATCACTGCTCGTTCTCCACTGGTCATTCCTGAACACGAGAAGCTGGATTCCAAGGAAAGAAACAGACCATCACTGCTCCTACCAGCCATCCAGTCCTCATTAGCAAGCTGCGATTTAAACAATACCAAATAAAAGAGCAGTACTGTACTGCGGATCTCTGAAGCTTTTGGATTCCTTTCAGAGGTTTTCATTAGGTGCATTTTTGCATGTCATCATCATCAGAAAACTGAATAGCAGCACTCCTTAGAGCAGCAGCCACCTGAAAACGAATCCAAGCCGACAGTCCCCTAAACCTCAGCCCAGTAAACTATGAAACATCTTGAAGAAGATGTCAAAGACAGGATGAACGTCAAAAGTGATAAATGAAACACATTTTCAGACTGAAATACCAGAGGACATGCCTGCCAGACACCTGGAACAGAGTATGCAAATCTATCCTCTTCTCATTAAGGCAGAAACTTGCTGCTTCGGTAAACTGGGAGAGAACATAGTTCTAAAAATAAATAGGCCTACTATGCAATTACTTGTGGAATTTCCAGTGCAACACGCGATCGGAACTTTGTGTTTTTTGGATGCATTATCACAACTTTCAAACACAGGTTTAAACAGAGGGCTACAGTGTCCAGGGATAATTAACTACAACATGGATATGTGAAAAATAAAAGGAAAATAGTTGACATACAAACAGCATCACAAAGTGCTCATAAACAAGCAGTCTATTGTGCACCAAAGCAGTGGAAACTTTTTGTTTGGTCAATTAAAGCAGTTCAGCCCCTCCAGCAAAATAAAGAAAGAGCCTGTCATTGTGGAAGAACTTCAGGCACGAGTGTAGCCGAGCCAATACCCCTCTCCACACTCAAACATGAACCCAAAAGCAACGCCCCTCTCCACACTCAAACATGAACCCAAAAGCAACGCCCCTCTCCACATTCAAACATGAACCCAAAAGCAACGCCCCTCTCCACACTCAAACATGAACCCCAAAGCAACGCCCCTCTCCACACTCAAACATGAACCCAAAAGCAACGCCCCTCTCCACACTCAAACATGAACCCAAAAGCAACGCCCCTCTCCACACTCAAACATGAACCCAAAAGCAACGCCCCTCTCCACATTCAAACATGAACCCAAAAGCAACGCCCCTCTCCACATTCAAACATGAACCCAAAAGCAACGCCCCTCTCCACACTCAAACATGAACCCAAAAGCAACGCCCCTCTCCACACTCAAACATGAACCCAAAAGCAACGCCCCTCTCCACACTCAAACATGGCAACGCCCCTCTCCACACTCAAACATGAACCCAAAAGCAACGCCCCTCTCCACACTCAAACATGAACCCAAAAGCAACGCCCCTCTCCACACTCAAACATGAACCCAAAAGCAACGCCCCTCTCCACATTCAAACATGAACCCAAAAGCAACGCCCCTCTCCACATTCAAACATGAACCCAAAAGCAACGCCCCTCTCCACATGTCGTAAAGCACTAGTTCTGAAACGGTGTCAAATACAATCTGTTCTGCAGGCCTATTTCAAACCAAAGACTTCATTATGCTGGTATCTACAATTGACTCTTTCACTGGGTCCATTTCTGACCTAAACAGCTAAATAAGTTGCTGTTTTTGACCAAACATAACTTACAGTAACTTTGGAAAGAGTGAGGCATACAGCATACTCCATTTCCTTACCTTGAAATATAATAGTCTGTTTGCAGTTTTATTGATCTCTTTCTTTTTTTCCTATTTTTTTTCACATCCACAGTGAAATCTCTCCAAACCATCTTTTAACACACCAGGTACATCCTGCTTGTAAAGCAGGCGGTCTGTCATTCAAAAGCTGCTGTACTGTATTTCCCTGATCCTTTTCTTTTATTGGAATACAGCCTCCTTGCAAAATGTAATTGAGATGTCTAGACTACTGACAGACAGTCACTAAACACTCTCTTTACCACGACTGCAGATATGACAGGAGTGTCACTCTGATCCCGGCTCTACCAAGGGTTACATTATCATAGGCTGCAGTGCTTCAACCCTTCATAATTCATACAAACGCAAAGTGCGAGGCACTGAAAGAAAAAGGAAATGCAGAGAAATGTACCAAAACCAAAAATCTGAAGGAGTTTCATTTGAGGTTTCTGAAGGATTGCGGAGAGATGTACAGTACACAGTGTCACTGCCAGGAACTGTGTCTCTCAGATCTCTCTCAATACGCTACTGCATATCACTGTGCTTTCAGAGGACTGCTGTACAAAAGCAGGCTTTGCTTTAAATACAAAATCGTCTTTCTGCTATTATTCCCTGTGGCTGGAACACAATGCTTCATGACATCAACCTGTGATAGCAAAAATACTTCTGTGATGCATGGTGTGTCTGCTCTGTGGATAACCTTTTCAAAGCTAACAGACAGACATGTGATCATCAGTTCAATCATCACAGAAAATAAAACAATAAAACTGTTTAAATAAATAGAGAGAGCGGAGGACCGCTGAAGCAGTTACTGTGCAAGCTGGCAATGTGCCAGTCTGCACAAGCACAACATCATAGTTTCATCAATCCACACACCAGCGAGCTCTGCTTGGAAATTCCACACAGATCAGACAGTCATTCCTAACACAGAGACTGTACAGTACAGAGTGAATCCATACAGCTGCTCCTGTGTGATCACACTCGCTGTCTGAAGCATTCATTCCTTAAAGCAGAGACTGTACAGTACAGAGTGAATCCATACAGCTGCTCCTGTGTGATCACACTCGCTGTCTGAAGCATTCATTCCTTAAAGCAGAGACTGTACAGTACAGAGTGAATCCATACAGCTGCTCCTGTGTGATCACACTCGCTGTCTGAAGCATTCATTCCTTAAAGCAGAGACTGTACAGTACAGAGTAAATCCATACAGCTGCTCCTGTGTGATCACACTCGCTGTCTGAAGCATTCATTCCTTAAAGCAGAGACTGTACAGTACAGAGTGAATCCATACAGCTGCTCCTGTGTGATCACACTCGCTGTCTGAAGCATTCATTCCTTAAAGCAGAGACTGTACAGTACAGAGTGAATCCATACAGCTGCTCCTGTGTGATCACACTCGCTGTCTGAAGCATTCATTCCTTAAAGCAGAGACTGTACAGTACAGAGTGAATCCATACAGCTGCTCCTGTGTGATCACACTCGCTGTCTGAAGCATTCATTCCTTAAAGCAGAGACTGTACAGTACAGAGTGAATCCATACAGCTGCTCCTGTGTGATCACACTCGCTGTCTGAAGCATTCATTCCTTAAAGCAGAGACTGTACAGTACAGAGTGAATCCATACAGCTGCTCCTGTGTGATCACACTCGCTGTCTGAAGCATTCATTCCTTAAAGCAGAGACTGTACAGTACAGAGTGAATCCATACAGCTGCTCCTGTGTGATCACACTCGCTGTCTGAAGCATTCATTCCTTAAAGCAGAGACTGTACAGTACAGAGTGAATCCATACAGCTGCTCCTGTGTGATCACACTCGCTGTCTGAAGCATTCATTCCTTAAAGCAGAGACTGTACAGTACAGAGTGAATCCATACAGCTGCTCCTGTGTGATCACACTCGCTGTCTGAAGCATTCATTCCTTAAAGCAGAGACTGTACAGTACAGAGTGAATCCATACAGCTGCTCCTGTGTGATCACACTCGCTGTCTGAAGCATTCATTCCTTAAAGCAGAGACTGTACAGTACAGAGTGAATCCATACAGCTGCTCCTGTGTGATCACACTCGCTGTCTGAAGCATTCATTCCTTAAAGCAGAGACTGTACAGTACAGAGTGAATCCATACAGCTGCTCCTGTGTGATCACACTCGCTGTCTGAAGCATTCATTCCTTAAAGCAGAGACTGTACAGTACAGAGTGAATCCATACAGCTGCTCCTGTGTGATCACACTCGCTGTCTGAAGCATTCATTCCTTAAAGCAGAGACTGTACAGTACAGAGTGAATCCATACAGCTGCTCCTGTGTGATCACACTCGCTGTCTGAAGCATTCATTCCTTAAAGCAGAGACTGTACAGTACAGAGTGAATCCATACAGCTGCTCCTGTGTGATCACACTCGCTGTCTGAAGCATTCATTCCTTAAAGCAGAGACTGTACAGTACAGAGTGAATCCATACAGCTGCTCCTGTGTGATCACACTCGCTGTCTGAAGCATTCATTCCTTAAAGCAGAGACTGTACAGTACAGAGTGAATCCATACAGCTGCTCCTGTGTGATCACACTCGCTGTCTGAAGCATTCATTCCTTAAAGCAGAGACTGTACAGTACAGAGTGAATCCATACAGCTGCTCCTGTGTGATCACACTCGCTGTCTGAAGCATTCATTCCTTAAAGCAGAGACTGTACAGTACAGAGTGAATCCATACAGCTGCTCCTGTGTGATCACACTCGCTGTCTGAAGCATTCATTCCTTAAAGCAGAGACTGTACAGTACAGAGTGAATCCATACAGCTGCTCCTGTGTGATCACACTCGCTGTCTGAAGCATTCATTCCTTAAAGCAGAGACTGTACAGTACAGAGTGAATCCATACAGCTGCTCCTGTGTGATCACACTCGCTGTCTGAAGCATTCATTCCTTAAAGCAGAGACTGTACAGTACAGAGTGAATCCATACAGCTGCTCCTGTGTGATCACACTCGCTGTCTGAAGCATTCATTCCTTAAAGCAGAGACTGTACAGTACAGAGTGAATCCATACAGCTGCTCCTCTGTGATCACACTCGCTGTCTGAAGCATTCATTCCTTAAAGCAGAGACTGTACAGTACAGAGTGAATCCATACAGCTGCTCCTGTGTGATCACACTCGCTGTCTGAAGCATTCATTCCTTAAAGCAGAGACTGTACAGTACAGAGTGAATCCATACAGCTGCTCCTGTGTGATCACACTCGCTGTCTGAAGCATTCATTCCTTAAAGCAGAGACTGTACAGTACAGAGTGAATCCATACAGCTGCTCCTGTGTGATCACACTCGCTGTCTGAAGCATTCATTCCTTAAAGCAGAGACTGTACAGTACAGAGTGAATCCATACAGCTGCTCCTGTGTGATCACACTCGCTGTCTGAAGCATTCATTCCTTAAAGCAGAGACTGTACAGTACAGAGTGAATCCATACAGCTGCTCCTGTGTGATCACACTCGCTGTCTGAAGCATTCATTCCTTAAAGCAGAGACTGTACAGTACAGAGTGAATCCATACAGCTGCTCCTGTGTGATCACACTCGCTGTCTGAAGCATTCATTCCTTAAAGCAGAGACTGTACAGTACAGAGTGAATCCATACAGCTGCTCCTGTGTGATCACACTCGCTGTCTGAAGCATTCATTCCTTAAAGCAGAGACTGTACAGTACAGAGTGAATCCATACAGCTGCTCCTGTACAGTACAGAGTGAATCCATACAGCTGCTCCTGTGTGATCACACTCGCTGTCTGAAGCATTCATTCCTTAAAGCAGAGACTGTACAGTACAGAGTGAATCCATACAGCTGCTCCTGTGTGATCACACTCGCTGTCTGAAGCATTCATTCCTTAAAGCAGAGACTGTACAGTACAGAGTGAATCCATACAGCTGCTCCTCTGTGATCACACTTGCTGTCTGAAGCATTCATTCCTTAAAGCAGAGACTGTACAGTACAGAGTGAATCCATACAGCTGCTCCTCTGTGATCACACTCGCTGTCTGAAGCATTCATTCCTTAAAGCAGAGACTGTACAGTACAGAGTGAATCCATACAGCTGCTCCTGTGTGATCACACTCGCTGTCTGAAGCATTCATTCCTTAAAGCAGAGACTGTACAGTACAGAGTGAATCCATACAGCCACCCAGTTCAGAGAATTGATTATGAGCAGCAAACGTATCCCCTGCATACAAGCAGGTAAGCATGTGAGTGGAGCTAGCCACAGTGTGCGTGAAGAGTCAGGGAATGGGCTTCACAATATATCACAGAGGGTTGTTCTACACCAAGTGGTGAGTCAGGATTTTAAAACTAGTCAATATTACATGCATCAGCCATTCATTCATCACCTCCCCCACCCCACCCCCATCAAAAAATGTGACAGAACCGCTACAATCAGGGTCCGAGGCAATTCCTGTTTGTTTTACTTTCAATTCAATTTTTTAAATCAATTCCAATTCTCTTTTAATCAATTCCAACACATTACTGATCAATTAGCAGTATTCTGTTAAAATGAGCTTCTCACAGTCAAATTACTTCAATTGAAATCACTGTTCGTCAATGAAATTGGGTTCAAATGAAAGCACTTGAACAAGCCCAACAATTTCTCGGTCACTAAAATATCAATTCCAATTTCTTCGAAGGAATTGAAATTGAGAATTGGAATTGAAAAACAGGAACTGACTCTAAACCCTGGATACTAACATTACATTCCAAGATGTGTTAATAATTAATATCAGCAGCATACAAAGCAAAGCCACTGCCATATATCAAGTGCCTCGTGTAGCACCATGCAGCCTTTCCTACCCGTTCGGCTGAGATGTTTATCATTGGTTCTGCCTGAACTGTACAGCAGCTCCCAATCTAGTTTCAAGACATACAAAGTCACGTAAGAGATAAGAGTAATGAAAGCTGCATCAATGCAGTGCTACAGGACTCCAGTGACTGAGAAGGCATCAGGGTTACTGTACAGTGCCGAAAGAAAAAAGTCATCTCTACTTTATTCTACTTTAAATATAGAATTGTTCTAAAAGATACTGAAAGACTGCAGTAGTTCATCTGCTTAAACATATGGTGATGAGGCATGTATCTGCACGTGTAGCAGAGAATTGCATACCTCTGTAGGTGCTACCCACTCATTAGTATACTGTTGCTGTGAGGTATACATATTCTTCCTAAAACCTAGTGGTAACATAACCCATCAGTCAGTCATACACTGGGGAGATCACAGTGTGTCAGCAGGATCAATCAGTCCTACACTGGGGAGATCACAGTGTCTCAGCAGGATCAATCAGTCATACCCTGGGGAGATCACAGTGTGTCAGCAGGATCAATCAGTCCTACCCTGGGGAGATCACAGTGTCTCAGCAGGATCAATCAGTCCTACCCTGGGGAGATCACAATGTCTCAGCAGGATCAATCAGTCATACCCTGGGGAGATCACAGTGTGTCAGCAGGATCAATCAGTCACACCCTGGGGAGATCACAGTGTGTCAGCAGGATCAATCAGTCCTACCCTGGGGAGATCACAGTGTCTCAGCAGGATCAATCAGTCTTACCCTGGGGAGATCACAGTGTCTCAGCAGGATCAATCAGTCCTACCCTGGGGAGATCACAGTGTCTCAGCAGGATCAATCAGTCTTACCCTGGGGAGATCACAATGTCTCAGCAGGATCAATCAGTCCTACCCTGGGGAGATCACAATGTCTCAGCAGGATCAATCAGTCACACCCTGGGGAGATCACAGTGTCTCAGCAGGATCAATCAGTCACACCCTGGGGAGATCACAGTGTGTCAGCAGGATCAATCAGTCACACCCTGGGGAGATCACAGTGTGTCAGCAGGATCAATCAGTCCTACCCTGGGGAGATCACAGTGTCTCAGTAGGATCAATCAGTCATACCCTGGGGAGATCACAGTGTGTCAGCAGGATCAATCAGTCCTACCCTGGGGAGATCACAGTGTCTCAGCAGGATCAATCAGTCTTACCCTGGGGAGATCACAATGTCTCAGCAGGATCAATCAGTCCTACCCTGGGGAAATCACAATGTCTCAGCAGGATCAATCAGTCACACCCTGGGGAGATCACAGTGTCTCAGCAGGATCAATCAGTCACACCCTGGGGAGATCACAGTGTCTCAGCAGGATCAATCAGTCACACCCTGGGGAGATCACAGTGTGTCAGCAGGATCAATCAGTCACACCCTGGGGAGATCACAGTGTGTCAGCAGGATCAATCAGTCCTACCCTGGGGAGATCACAATGTCTCAGCAGGATCAATCAGTCACACCCTGGGAAGATCACAGTGTGTCAGCAGGATCAATCAGTCACACCCTGGGGAGATCACAATGTCTCAGCAGGATCAATCAGTCCTACCCTGGGGAGATCACAATGTCTCAGCAGGATCAATCAGTCCTACCCTGGGGAGATCACAGTGTGTCAGCAGGATCAATCAGTCCTACCCTGGGGAGATCACAATGTCTCAGCAGGATCAATCAGTCACACCCTGGGGAGATCACAGTGTGTCAGCAGGATCAATCAGTCACACCCTGGGGAGATCACAATGTCTCAGCAGGATCAATCAGTCCTACCCTGGGGAGATCACAATGTCTCAGCAGGATCAATCAGTCACACCCTGGGGAGATCACAATGTCTCAGCAGGATCAATCAGTCACACCCTGGGGAGATCACAATGTCTCAGCAGGATCAATCAGTCACACCCTGGGGAGATCACAATGTCTCAGCAGGATCAATCAGTCACACCCTGGGGAGATCACAATGTCTCAGCAGGATCAATCAGTCCTACCCTGGGGAGATCACAATGTCTCAGCAGGATCAATCAGTCCTACCCTGGGGAGATCACAATGTCTCAGCAGGATCAATCAGTCCTACCCTGGGGAGATCACAATGTCTCAGCAGGATCAATCAGTCACACCCTGGGGAAATCACAATGTCTCAGCAGGATCAATCAGTCCTACCCTGGGGAGATCACAATGTCTCAGCAGGATCAATCAGTCACACCCTGGGGAGATCACAATGTCTCAGCAGGATCAATCAGTCCTACCCTGGGGAGATCACAATGTCTCAGCAGGATCAATCAGTCCTACCCTGGGGAGATCACAATGTCTCAGCAGGATCAATCAGTCCTACCCTGGGGAAATCACAATGTCTCAGCAGGATCAGTGTGTATTCAATATCAATACATATTTTTATAACAGATTTAAAATATATGTTAAAAGTAGTGCTGGGACAAACATCCCAATATTCAAAATAAATATTTTTTGACATGTATTTGGATGCAAAAATCAGATGTCCATATTCGCTAGAAATGACAAAAATACCTTGCACTTACCACTTCACAAGGCGTTGTGCGACAGTTTAAAAAAAAAAAAGACAAATGAAAAAGAGGTCTGTGTGACATGTGAGATTATATATAATATATATATATATATATATATATATATATATATATATATATATATATATATATATATATATATATATACACAGGATCAACACAGCAGCTCTTGAGCCTCTATTTAAAAGTTTTTGACACCAAAAAGTAAACAAACTAGATAATGCGCATGCAGGCATAGTGATCTCTATGGAAGGCCATCTGGGTCACAAAATGCATTGTGGTGCTTTAGAATCTCATGGGACAGAAAGAAGGCAAGCACGTCATTCTGAAATGCCTCTCTTAACAGTGCCCAATTTGCTGGAAATGTTGTGTAGTGATTTTTATATAGATTTTATATATAGTATATAGTTTTTAATTGCGACTATTGTAACATCTTGCTGTACAATAAAGGCACACACACGGGCCACGCGCTCCTGCTATGCTGTTTCTGCCTGCATTCTGAGCAATATAACGGCTTTTATTACTTTTTGACACACTGAATGACTGGTTAAGCACATTAATGATATTTCACCATTAAGCTGCACAAAAAATTAAAAAACATACTGCCAATGTATTTTCTTTTGGCACATTTAATACCTAATTTGTGCTTCAAGCTGGTGTGTGGACCGTCAGTCTTCTAAGTTTACAAGGAAATATGCAATAAAAAGGCTACAGAGTCTAACGTCCAATACATTAGTGGCAAATCAAAAGAGACAAGCTGTAATTGCAACCTATTTTCAGCTGTGCAAGGAGACTGTATCGACTTGCAACAGAAGATTGTGATGCACAGACAGTACAATTGATAAAGAAATCCTCTGAAGCAGAACCACGGGCATGCAGAAAAGAAGAAAGCAGGGTTATGTTAGTACAGTATACTAATCCAGAAAAAGTACAGACTATTGTAAAGTTATTTACAAATGGCAGCTTGTCCACCATGCACCCACTGTATGATAACAGAAACATGTGAGAATCTGACCGTGCACATACTGTACCATAATATAACGAAACATTAACTTAACGCTCAGTTTTTTGTTTTGTTTTTTTATTCCTGTATTCTCTACAGTTCCGGGAACACAAAGCCACTTTTTCAGGAGCAGTGTCTTGAAACCTGGCTCCAGGAGACCGGGAGACCTAGTTTGAGGCAGCTTTGCTGTATCAAACCCCAAGTCTCCCCTGGTGTGCCGTGCAGCCTCCTGAAACCAAGTTCCAAGCCCTGAAGTGGCTTCGTGTTCCCTCAGCTTTAGTCACATTCAGGTCGAGTTTCTGGAGATGAGAAAACTGTGAGCACGCCTTAGCCGAGATGCACACGACACAGCGTACGTGAAACTGCTTGAAATATTTCAATACACTACTGTAGACATTGCTGTTGAGTTTTCACTGACCTCTGAACTTTAAACTGAACATTTCAGAATATTAAGATTTTTTTTAATTTTTGCAACATAAAAACTCACTCAGTTGCAGCAGTGAATGTCGATATAGGGAACACATGAACAACCAGCAACAAATCTGATCCAGGGTACCTCATTAATCAGGAGCCTTCTACTGTACATACACCTATAGTATATAACAATGGGTGACATTATGGAGATCCTATATATCGCCAACATTTCCTTAAATAATGCTAAAAAAGGCCCCTAGGTATAAAATGTCTTAAAAAGCTGACATGAATGACAGGGGAGAGGAGAGCTGGGGTGGGACGCTCAGCTGTGCTTGTTGTTTATATCTTGTTGAAATCAGTGCCAGAGAGAAACAGTCAAATTCTGACCTGCTAAAGAACAGCAAGCCTCCAGAGACACCCAGTCACAAAGACTGACCTGCTAAAGAACAGCAAGCCACCAGAGACACACAGTCACAAAGACTGACCTACTAAAGAACAGCAAGCCCCCAGAGACACACAGTCACAAAGACTGACCTGCTAAAGAACAGCAAGCCCCCAGAGACACCCAGTCACAAAGACTGACCTGCTAAAGAACAGCAAGCCCCCAGAGACACCCAGTCACAAAGACTGACCTGCTAAAGAACAGCAAGCCACCAGAGACACACAGTCACAAAGACTGACCTGCTAAAGAACAGCAAGCCCCCAGAGACACCCAGTCACAAAGACTGACCTGCTAAAGAACAGCAAGCCCCCAGAGACACACAGTCACAAAGACTGACCTGCTAAAGAACAGCAAGCCCCCAGAGACACACAGTCACAAAGACTGACCTGCTAAAGAACAGCAAGCCCCCAGAGACACCCAGTCACAAAGACTGACCTGCTAAAGAACAGCAAGCCTCCAGAGACACCCAGTCACAAAGACTGACCTGCTAAAGAACAGCAAGCCCCCAGAGACACACAGTCACAAAGACTGACCTGCTAAAGAACAGCAAGCCCCCAGAGACACACAGTCACAAAGACTGACCTGCTAAAGAACAGCAAGCCCCCAGAGACACCCAGTCACAAAGACTGACCTGCTAAAGAACAGCAAGCCTCCAGAGACACACAGTCACAAAGACTGACCTGCTAAAGAACAGCAAGCCTCCAGAGACACACAGTCACAAAGACTGACCTGCTAAAGAACAGCAAGCCTCCAGAGACACCCAGTCACAAAGACTGACCTGCTAAAGAACAGCAAGCCTCCAGAGACACACAGTCACAAAGACTGACCCGCTAAAGAACAGCAAGCCCCCAGAGACACCCAGTCACAAAGACTGACCTGCTAAAGAACAGCAAGCCCCCAGAGACACCCAGTCACAAAGACTGACCTGCTAAAGAACAGCAAGCCTCCAGAGACACACAGTCACAAAGACTGACCTGCTAAAGAACAGCAAGCCTCCAGAGACACCCAGTCACAAAGACTGACCTGCTAAAGAACAGCAAGCCCCCAGAGACACCCAGTCACAAAGACTGACCTACTAAAGAACAGCAAGCCCCCAGAGACACACAGTCACAAAGACTGACCTGCTAAAGAACAGCAAGCCTCCAGAGACACCCAGTCACAAAGACTGACCTGCTAAAGAACAGCAAGCCTCCAGAGACACCCAGTCACAAAGACTGACCTGCTAAAGAACAGCAAGCCTCCAGAGACACACAGTCACAAAGACTGACCTGCTAAAGAACAGCAAGCCTCCAGAGACACACAGTCACAAAGACTGACCTGCTAAAGAACAGCAAGCCTCCAGAGACACACAGTCACAAAGACTGACCTGCTAAAGAACAGCAAGCCCCCAGAGACACCCAGTCACAAAGACTGACCTGCTAAAGAACAGCAAGCCTCCAGAGACACCCAGTCACAAAGACTGACCTGCTAAAGAACAGCAAGCCTCCAGAGACACACAGTCACAAAGACTGACCTGCTAAAGAACAGCAAGCCACCAGAGACACACAGTCACAAAGACTGACCTGCTAAAGAACAGCAAGCCCCCAGAGACACCCAGTCACAAAGACTGACCTGCTAAAGAACAGCAAGCCCCCAGAGACACACAGTCACAAAGACTGACCTGCTAAAGAACAGCAAGCCCCCAGAGACACCCAGTCACAAAGACTGACCTGCTAAAGAACAGCAAGCCCCCAGAGACACCCAGTCACAAAGACTGACCTGCTAAAGAACAGCAAGCCCCCAGAGACACACAGTCACAAAGACTGACCCGCTAAAGAACAGCAAGCCCCCAGAGACACACAGTCACAAAGACTGACCCGCTAAAGAACAGCAAGCCCCCAGAGACACACAGTCACAAAGACTGACCCGCTAAAGAACAGCAAGCCTCCAGAGACACCCAGTCACAAAGACTGACCTGCTAAAGAACAGCAAGCCCCCAGAGACACCCAGTCACAAAGACTGACCTGCTAAAGAACAGCAAGCCTCCAGAGACACCCAGTCACAAAGACTGACCTGCTAAAGAACAGCAAGCCCCCAGAGACACCCAGTCACAAAGACTGACCTGCTAAAGAACAGCAAGCCTCCAGAGACACACAGTCACAAAGACTGACCTGCTAAAGAACAGCAAGCCTCCAGAGACACCCAGTCACAAAGACTGACCTGCTAAAGAACAGCAAGCCTCCAGAGACACACAGTCACAAAGACTGACCTGCTAAAGAACAGCAAGCCTCCAGAGACACCCAGTCACAAAGACTGACCTGCTAAAGAACAGCAAGCCCCCAGAGACACACAGTCACAAAGACTGACCTGCTAAAGAACAGCAAGCCACCAGACACACACAGTCACAAAGACTGACCTGCTAAAGAACAGCAAGCCCCCAGAGACACACAGTCACAAAGACTGACCTGCTAAAGAACAGCAAGCCTCCAGAGACAATCACAACAGACACCCTGCTCTCAAAGGGCTGTGCGCATCATGCACACTGTAGTACTGCGCAGCAGCAGGAACATCATATTGGAGATTCAGAGCAGGAGGCTTTTGAATTCACTTAAGATACCAGCCTATCTTCTCTCATTTTGTGAACTGCAGGTTGCAAAGTTAAAACTTGCGACGTTCCCTAGATCCCATTTAGGGAAATGACTCCCAATGTTGTCCAATCCAGAACTGGGGAAGACAACAGGTATTTAACTTGTCACGACTTGGAGGACAAAACACACTGGCCTTACCCATGGAGGGGACTTTCACTCACAGGTCCAGACTACGACTGCTGTGCAAAGCCATTCCATTCCAGTAAGATAAAAGGGTCTAAATAAACGATTCAAGTACTTTGTAACTAGGTCAAAGGTTTACTTTGCATAATTGAATAGTGAAGGACAAAGACCTGCACTGGACTGGTACTGCTGCAATGAAAGGCTTGTTTCATGTGTTTGTGTCCCCCGGCCTAATTGCCTCAGTTGAACTTTGCTAGGACAGTCACAATGACACTGAAGTTCATGGACTTAAGGCTGTTTTGTACATCAGTCCTTTTGGATTCAAACCTACATGTTTTCATCAGCAGATTTATTAATAATCATGAATACACTACAGCTGGATATTACTAGATCTCAATTTTCAAGCCTCATACTATCTAGACATTATGTGCTCTACAGGAAAACAACACACTGCTTGGTTCTACTGTATTTAGAACAAGCCTTGTATGGCATTTAACAGGTCTTTCCTGTGCAGCACACTGTATCACAATGAAAAACCACACTGAATTACTTATCTTCTCCAGGAACATTTTTCCTCTCTAGATAACCCCAGATGAGTAGAAAGAGTTTAATCTGGACCCTGCTTACTGTACTGTAGCACTATGACTCAGCATTTCAAAGTCCTGCATGCAGTACTACAGAATACATGAGCTGTGGGTGTGGAATGGGAGTCTTAAGCCTGCCTGATGAGAACACAAACCAAGGAACATGTTTCATCCATCACTTCAGAAACATTCCAGCCACAATTCAGAAGGTTCATCTCTCAGAAATGAAGTCAAGTTGACACAGCAGAGGAAGGCATGAAGACAAAACGAATGTTTGATTTCTTCCATTTTAACACCACAGCCCAGGATCAGCGTCCATGTGGTTTCAAAAGAGAATCGGATTCTCTACAGAGGAGGACCATACAGGGAATGGGGACCCGTGTTCCCTGGGGAGCAGGACCACGCACAGCTCACAGGGAATGATAATCTGTGTTCTCTGGGGAGCAGTGTCATGCACAGCTCACAGGGAATGAGAATCTGTGTTCTCTGGGGAGCAGGGCCATGCACAGCTCACAGGGAATGAGAATCTGTGTTCTCTGGGGAGCAGGACCATGCACAGCTCACAGGGAAAGAGAATATGTGTTCTCTGGGGAGCAGGACCATGCACAGCTCACAGGGAATGAGAATCTGTATTCTCTGGGGAACAGGACCATGCACAGCTCACAGGGAATGAGAATCTGTGTTCTCTGGGGAGCAGTGTCATGCACAGCTCACAGGGAATGAGAATCTGTGTTCTCTGGGGAGCAGGGCCATGCACAGCTCACAGGGAATGAGAATCTGTGTTCTCTGGGGAGCAGGGCCATGCACAGCTCACAGGGAATGAGAATCTGTGTTCTCTGGGGAGCAGGACCATGCACAGCTCACAGGGAATGAGAATCTGTATTCTCTGGGGAACAGGACCATGCACAGCTCACAGGGAATGAGAATCTGTGTTCTCTGGGGAGCAGGACCATGCACAGCTCACAGGGAATGAGAATCTGTGTTCTCTGTGGAGCAAGACTATGCACAGCTCACAGGGAATGAGAATCTGTGTTCTCTGGAGAGCAGGACCATGCACAGCTCACAGGGAAAGAGAATATGTGTTCTCTGGGGAGCAGGACCATGCACAGCTCACAGGGAATGAGAATCTGCGTTCTCTGGAGAGCAGGACCATGCACAGCTCACAGGGAATGAGAATCTGTGTTCTCTGGGGAGCAGGACCATGCACAGTTCACAGGGAATGGGAATCTGTGATCTCTGGGGAGCAGGACCATGCACAGCTCACAGGGAATGAGAATCTGTGTTCTCTGGGGAGCAGGACCATGCACAGCACACAGGGAATGGGGACCTGTGCTCTATCTTTTCCTCTGAAGGCTGTTCTTTGTCTGGCCTGGTTTCAAAGCAACACCAACAGACAAGGTCAGGAAAAAAAAACCTAAAACGTCTGTGGTATTTTCAACACTGGTACAGTATAGGCATTGAACAGAAAAGACCAACAAAAAACAAATACAAGGTGTGATTGCTAAAATAAATAAATACATACAATCTAGAATGTTTGCTTTATGTAACAAATAAAAATATATCTGGTTTTGCTCAACAATCAAACTCAATTTTTCATTAAATTATAATGTGAACTTCATGAAAGCAGACACACTGTCCAGAGAAGCAACACTTTATTTAAGGCTTCTGAACAACTGTACAACTCCCCTAGTGCTCACATGACAAATACAGCAATAGTCACAATGCAGAAATCAGAGTAAAAGATAATCGCTTACAAGATTTATATATTCTCTCTCTCTCTCTCTCTCTCTCTCTCTCTCTCTCAAAGTGCAGCACAGCATTCAGCATCTCCCTAAAACCTCACCTTAAAATGGCTGGAGTTTACCCAGGAGGTGGCAATCCCATCCACCAGTCTATCCAGCATGGTCTGGTCGTGCTCCAGATCTGAAGACTTCTCTCGGTCCGAGATGTAGTCTACCAGCTCCTGCCCCACCTGGAGCCTCTTCCCCACGTCTTTCTGCATCACTTGTGACAAGCAGTACTCCATGCTGGGCTGAGTGTTTCTCACTACGGTATACTACAGCAGCAGCACCAAAAATCAAAGGCTCAGGGATGACCGCTCTGGAAAACAGAAACAGCTTTATTTTTATCCCTGGGGTTGACTCTGTGTTTGCAGAAGGTTACTGCAAGGTTGTGATATAGAGATGCAAGCTGGGGAACGACAGCAATGCACCATGTGTGTGTGTGCGTGGACAGCAGCTGGTGGGCTTTCTGAAGTGTCCAAACCAAACAGCTAGCAGCAGCAGCACTGGGGACGGGTTCAGAAGTGGAAGGAGGAGACAGAGTAGGGGCTGGAAACACAGCGCTTCATAATTTAGTAGTCCATCACTCCAAGGCAGCCCTGCAAAGAAGATACAATTGTTTTAAATAACATGACAAGTTTGGCAGTTTACTTATCAAAAAGGTTTTCACATTTACCAATCATGCAAAGCAGAGCAAAACTGCATCTTATTTGAATGCAGTATAACATAGTCTGCTGGCATGACATACAAATAAAAAAAAAAAAAAAAAAAAAAAAAAAAAAAAAAACAACACAGCCCTTTAAAACGATTTTTGCGTGTTCTGCACAGTAAGTGCACAAGAATAAGTGAGCACGCCTGGGAGCTCCAGCAAACCAAGTTCATGCAGCCGATATTTTAAATGGTGATCTGTAAAAACACAAATCTTCGTGCATATCAAGTTGAATATTTAAATGATCTTATCTTGATCACTGAAACATTTTACTGTGTTGCAAATTGTCTACACAGTGTTTCTGCTAGCCTGTATTATGGATCTCCAAACTACTGGCACCATGTGTTTATTTTATAAGCAGTTCCTAACTGGATCAACTTGCAAGTCCAATTTCCAGTATTATGCAGCATAGCTGACCTGAGGAAATTAATGTGTAAAATATATGCTGTTCATAACTTTGCAGAAACTGTCACATGCTTACCAATTAAAACTACCTTAGCAATACAGCTTGAATCTACAGTCCACCTCTGATACAGTTCCTTAACATTCATGTAACATTCAGAGTGTATGCTATGTTGAATTGGACAGGGCGTCTTTATGCTTGTATCGTTTTTAATGGCATGTACAGTACTGTCTATAGTTAAGCATCCCTCCGCTGGCCTGTTTCTTCTTGGCGTATTCTAGTGCAACTAAAAACATTTCCACCTATTTATTTTTTCTGCACTGGCACGTTGTTCTTGATCTCCATCACCACCCCTAAAGAAAAGCTATAAGGCCCTGTTATTTACAACGGGGCTGTGTGTAAAAAGCACAGCCTGTCGTTGATTGAAATACTGAACCGCTATCTCGACGCAGCCCCGATTACAGGACACCTACAAACTGCACTTGCATTAATAATAAACGTTGTTGACAAGAACACTTAAACGTAGCTTGTATTTTTTGTTCAGACTCTCTCTGATGCTTTTCAACAGTCGACAGTAAACACCGACACAGAAAAGGCGTTCTTGGTTATTATTGTCCCTCCTGCTGTACGAACACTGACACCGCAGATCCTGTCAAAGACGACTTTAAATGAAACATAAATACGTAATAAGATAGGCCACATCGAATTATCGCGGAGACCTAGTAGAAATTCTGATGGTGATAAATTATTAGTGCACAACACATACAATATTTCTATTGATCACCCAAATTCATGCTCGTCTTCAAAAAAGAAAAACGCATTTTTCAATGCTAAAGCACCCACAGACGTCCTGCACAGTATTTACCATGTCGAGCGCCTTGCTACCGAAGATGTTACTTGCAGAGGGGTTGTTTAAATTTCGGGGAATTGTGTGTTTTAACCCAGCAGTCGGTAGAAATTGCAGCTCCTCTCCAACCGACTGGCTGCTGTTGCAAGACAAGAATGGAGGATCCACAGCGCATGCTCAATGGCACATTGTCACTTAGAAATTGACGCACGCTTCCTGCCAACGGCTGAGAATTTAAAGGGGGCAGTGCTCACTTATTTTAATACCATTATTAATATTACTATTATTATTTGAAAATGTTCCCTATAATTACAAGTAATGTAACACCACAGACCTGTCTAGCAATTCTGCACGCTTTACTGGAAGTGGAGAGTAGGAAGACCGATGAGAGTTTAACACTTGAGTTGCTTCACCTTTAGGGTTAATGAACTTGAGCCACTGTTCAAGATGCACAGCACGGCGCACGCATGGGGAAACGGCACGAAAGTGCAAAGCTACAATTCAAATCTACTTCGGTAAACGTTTACAGGGGGTATCACATTGGGTAAATGCTGGGAAGGAGGGCAGTACTGTACTTCTCCATCAGTGGCAAAGGATACATGGTCAGCATGCTTCGGCAGTCAGACCACCAGTGGAGCCAGTGCACTGAAATCGGGGTGTTGTGGGGGTTCCATTGAAAGATCATTCTTCTTTCTTCCCCATTCTCCTCTGGGTCTGTATTATACCCCTAACCCCCACCCTACATACTTATTTTCAATGCCTTGAGCAATAAGTGCAGCTTTGTAATAAACACATTGCTCTGTGTACAATACATGACTTCACCCCTATAATCAGAGAGGCTTCAGTCTTTCAAAGAGCGTTAATAAGTAATATCACGTGAGCTATCCACAGTATAAACCCTGAGGAGGTCTGGGGTAATGAGTCTACATGCCTGAGCAGCAGTGCCAGCAATGGGACTAGAGCAAGATTACAAAGCAATTACACACTGCTGGAAATACTGTGCTATTACAAACAGGACAGTACTGACCAATACAGCAAGAACTGTGTTAAATATATTCAAACTCTCCATTTTATATATATATATATATATATATATCATATATATATATATATATATATATATAATATATATATATAGACAAACACTACGTCCCACATATGTGTTGTACAATATACATCTGATATTAGCTATTATCTATATATTATCTATATATTATATTATATATATATATATATATATATATATATATTATACGATACATACATAAACACACACACACCGTACAGTTCCAACATCAGCAATCTATTCATTTGGTTTTAAATAATACTGTAAATACTGTATGATATACCAAATCACTGCTGTGCGAGTTTCAATTAGGATTCCTCGGGATTCAACCAATTTACAGCAAACCTTAGCTGGCTGCTTATTAAGGTGCACTATGAACTGGAATAAACAGACCAACAGAGAGACTGTCCAGCTGCTAAGAGCAGGACACTGCAGTGTTAGTGACTTCAGAGTGCTAGTAAATAATATCTCATAGTCACACTCTGCTTGCTTAAATATGACGTATCCTACAAATTGTGCCCCTTCCATGCCACAATGTTGTTTATTAAGACGTGTCTTTATTTCAAATCAATGCATATGTTATAGTTTATTTTAAATTATGTATTGCCAGCTCAGTGTCACTAATGGGTGTAGATAGTGCTTGCCTATACGTACACACACACACCACTAATTTGTATCATGCAGTTTAAGCAAATAATCCTAGTCAACGATATGCTAGCACTCTGTAAAATTGTATAATCGCTCTTTTTTTCTACATAAAGGATTTAAATTAATAATGAATTTCTAAAAACGAGTTATTCCTATTTCAAATCATCAATATTGCAGCATGCAATAATAATATATTTGCTGCCATAACATAATTGGCGGCTATATTATTTTTGTATATAGAGAAATTAGTGTGGATAACGGGTTAATGCATTGGCTGCACAAAAAAGCACTTGCATTTGTTAATTTCTATTAGGGAAACGTACTCACCAGCTTTCTGTCCGTGTGTATAAACGTGCTGATTGCTGGTGACGCAGGCAGAGCACGTATCCCGATGCTGAGCTGTCCTGTTGAAGTGTCTGTGTGTATATTTACTGCTTACACAACTGTGTGTGTGATGTCACATCCGAGGGTGGGTTATCACCTTTTATATATCACGGTTTAAATAGCTAGGAACATTAATGCAGAAAATTGATTATATTATCGACAATGTGTATTGTATGTCTGTTCTGTACTAGATTGCATAATTACAACATATATTAGGCATATTTAACTTCATAATTGCATATTCTCGTTCCATGACCAATGCTCATGAACAAAACTGTCCATTTTGATATGCGTGCGATGTTTCTGTGTAGATTACAGTATAACATATGAATACAAATGAGAATAAAGATGCGAATTTTCATTTGTAGAAATTGGTTTAGAGTCGAGGTGTGGTTTGTAATGTATTGCATATTAAAGGTAATACAGTATATCTTCTGAAATCAATTACTGTAGTTGTATCACACTGATCTCATTGACTGCTGTAGTTTTTCGAGTATAATATATGTATTTACAGTATAATTGTAAATCTCGAAAAACTACTCACTTCTAAATCTTTTGTAGTCATATTTGTATTACTTTAGTATAAATGCATGTTAATTTGGATTCATATGTTGTTTTTTTCTGACTTTATGTGAACGAAAAGACACACATTTGCCCATTTTCCCATTGGAAATAGTGATATTTTGAAATATCACTGTCCTGGTCACAAAAGCAAAGTCTGTGGGGAATAATAGCCATTTTCTATACTTTTGAGGCATAAGCAATTAGGAAATAACACTTACTACCCAGGAACAAAAAAAAAAAGTTTTTTTGTTACACAGTGTAATTAATTGCGCCCCCCTGTGGTCCTCACACGAAGCCAGTGATCATCTCTTGTTGCAGGTCCAGAAGACTGATAGTGCACCATGGTAAGGGAGAGGCGCCTGTTTGATGTCTGTTGTATCCCAAAGGCACCTGTTGCAGGAAGGATCCTGGAAGCTACAAGAATGCTTGCCCTATCAGTATCAATCCTCGTTTGGTTCAGAAACCTTGTCTTGTAACAATCAGGGGCTCGGTACTTCTGTCACCAATTTTTCTTCAGCTTCAAGACAACTGCCCCCTGACCTGATATGCACACCTAACTGATAGCAACCCTCTGGTAAGGTTGAACTGTAAAACCCTCTCAAGTATTGGGATAACTCAGAGTAGGGTGGGTGTAACAAGACAAGAGTCTAGCATCTAAAATCAAGAGCAGGCCCAAAGCCATGGAGTCCCAGAAGCAAAGGCAGGGATGGCAATAAGACTCCCACATTGCACAGCCGTCTGGTCCATTCCTGCTTTTACTACAACTTTAATAAGAGACACCTGAGCTTGTTACCTGTACACTTAGGTTAACCAAGCTTGTAATAAAACATGTAACAGATGAAACTGCTATGCAACAGGAGTCCCCGAAGGGAATTAGACAAGACAGACTCTATAGTGTTAGGGAAGAGAGAAGTTTATTAGCAGTGTCTGGAAGAAAACAGGCTGGACACTGAGTGATTCGCTAGCTGCCAAGAGCAGGAGACTGTTTTGTTAAGCGACTTTGTAACTTTGAAATATTATTTATTAGTAGTTTCTCTGCTTGCTTAAATATGATATCTCTGTATCCTACATATTGTGCCCTTTACATGCCACAATACAAATAAAACTGATGGCAAAGACCAAAAAAAACTCCCCTTACATACCGTTGTGTAACAAATGATTTACCATTATTTCACATTTTTGGTTTTGAGACAAGAAAAAAAAACTCCCCTTACATACACTTTATTGTAACAAAATTATTTTATTTCAACATTTTTGGAGCAGTTTTGCTTGCAATATCACACCTCCAATAAATGGGTTTTTCTATTTAAATAACAGATTCTTCAATTGTATTAGAGGCTGTAGTCACTTCACATCTCCACAGAAAGGAGAATAGAATGTGCAGTGACAGGAAAATGTCTCAATAAAAAAAAAAAAAAAAAAAAAAAAAAAATTAAAAATAAAACAAACCTAGTTTTGGCAGGAACTCCTAACCTGTTCAGAATGAGCACTGCTGCTCAGCGCACTTTCAGGGTGACCCAAGATTCAAGCCAGCTGCTCTTTCTCAATGCACAGAAACCCACGTTGCATTCTCCACTGCCTCCCCACGAGGCAACAACGAGCATTTCTATACAAAGGGATTTAGTTTTTGTTTGTTTCAGAAAAGCAGCAAGTGCTGCTGAAAATGGGTCCAAATTAGTATTTCACTGAAAGTTCATTCCCTAGCCGGCAGTCCGTTTTTATACTGTGCTGGTTTTGTTTTTTCAGGATGACTTTGCTTTCTTTTTGTTTTTTGATTTCTTTGGCGCAGGTGTGGCTTTAATGATGATTTCAGTGTCATTGTCCTCCTCGCCCTCTTCAATTTTCATTGATTTTCTGCGCTCTATTACAGTGGGTGTGCAGACTGGAGTAAAATCCTACAAGAAAAAATAATTATGTAACCATAGCATAAAGCATAACACAATCGCACAATTTAACTGCACTAATTACACAATTGATAAATATTTGTCACATAATGTGACAATGTCTAAAACCCACTGGGACAACATGTCATTTGCGTTCTGCAAAATTAAATGTCCAATGCCATGTCTGTTGGTATTTTATGACACGTCAGTTGTCCCACATTGGTACATTTCTTATCGCTCACGCAACTTCATAGTCACACATTCAATATGTTACGAAACAGTTCATTTCAAACTGGACATTTATAAATGAAGCAGGATATCAAAAGATGTGTTGCTGTTTCCATATATTTAAATACACAAATGACACTCTACTAAAACTAAAATCAAGGTACTTCAGTTACATATTCCTGCCTGCAACAGGTTTAACCCTACAAAAGGTACAGAGAGATGTGTCCTACAAATACAATTATGCTATATGCATTTTTATTTATTTATTTATTTTATAAGGAGTGCACGAAACAGGGTTTAATGTACTGACAGGTCGGATCTGATCGATTCTTTGTGTACCTTAAGGGGTTAAACACTGCATGAAATCACTATCGGAAAAAGTAGGTTATCAAGACTTTAATCCTCTTCATACCGAATCAATGCAAAGTTTAACAGAACTGTACACGTGGGTTCTAGCCAATAGAGAAGTCAATCAGGCACCGCAGGGATGGAAATAAGCCTCCCAGTGCATAGCAGTTTGATCCATTCCTGCTTTTACTATCAGTTTAAAAAGACACACCTGATCTCGTTACACACTGTGGCTAATCAAGCCAATAGTAAAACCTGGAATGGGTAAAAGTGCAATGCAATAGGAGTCTTATTTCCACCCCTGCATCAATACTGTGAATGCAATGAACTACATTTGCAGTATGTGGAAAGGCTTCTTGTACCAAAGCTTAATACACAGTCATCTCCGCCCAGCCATTCTGAATGTAACAGGTCAGGACACATGCAAACGTGTGTCAGTAACATAACCTAGAAGTCGGAAAGCGCTTCTCTCAATAACAGCCCCGGTCAAACACACCTGACTGCCGACGGATGTATTCATGTCTTCTGCTGCCTTCTTTTTAGGTACCTGTGCGGCCTATTGGACATAGGAAAACAATATCACATAAATGAAAATGTGCTTCTTTTAATAGTTAACCAAAAACCACTGAGATAATTAACCATCTAACAAGTTTACAAAAACACAAATACAGTGTGTGCAATATAATTCCATAGAGAAACCAATGTGTCACTTAAGCAGATACCGAAAGAGTCAAATGCATTTCGTCTATTTAAATATATAACAGGCACAATTAACAAGCTGTTAGGAGCTGTATGGAGGACTCACAAATCCAGGGAAGTCATAGTCTATTCCTTTCTGTGCCAGCCTTTTGCGTAAATGCGTTTCTTTGTGTAAAAGCTTGCTTGTCATTTTCCTTCTCTCCTGGACGCTTCGTTTCTTGTTGTATCGTTTAACAGCCGGGAAGGAAGGCTTCTTAAACTGGGTTTGACTTCCAATGAAAAGCTTTGGATTCACCTTCTCAGGGGGGATAAAATGACCTACACAATGAAAAGAAACAACACACAAAGCAAGTCAGACCCCCAGCAGCACATCACTCATACAGACAGACAGATGCACACAGGCATCACTATTCCACACGACACTCGCACTGAAAGTTGCAGAGAACAGTGCACTATTGTATTGACCATGGCTACCCTGTTGAACAGTGGAACTGTGATATTCCTGAGAAGTCTTGGCGACCCTGAAAGAGAGTCTCCTGATGTCATCACTCCCAGTGAAGTTCCAAAAGAGAACAACTGCACAATTTCATTTTAGAAAAACTGCTACTAGAAATAGTGTGGTCTTGCAAGCACATCACAGTACCTTGCAATCAAGAGTCTCATTTTGTATTTTCCGAGTGCATAGCTTGTATAAAAGCTGTCGCTGCCTAGACTCCAGTTCTTGTTTGCAGATCCCTGCTGTACTCACATTTGAGGAGCCGTTCAGCGAGGAGGTAGTTGTTCATGGTATCTGCCACGATCTTTGCTACTTCATCACATTCGAACTCCACGAATGCATAGCCTTTACTTCGGCCAGTCTGAAGAACATACAACACATGCAGTTACTGTAGCTGAATGAATGTCCCTTACTGAGTTCTTACCGAAAACATAAAATGTCACTTACAGAAAGCCATTAGCTACTAAAAGAAAACCAAAAAATAAAAAACTAACACAAATTCCAAATAGTGCAACTGGAAATTATTGTGCGCTTTTGTACTGCAGTGAGGCACGTTGCCTAGGCTGTAACTGTTACAAAGCTAATAAAAAAAGTACATGACAGATAAGCACTAAAAATAAAGACATTAAGATTTCTTCTTTGGTTTAATTAAATTGAAAGTAGCATACGGAACGGTTGGTCTTACTACAGTAAAATGAAACGCACAGGCAGTTTATGGTTTATTTTCTACTCTTTTAAATGTGTTTCTGGAAGTTAGAGATTTACTTTTAATGCAATCTGACATTAAGCACAGTTATCATAGCGAAACCACCTGCACGCACAGTAAACGCAGTCACATGACAGGCTCGGTGCTGATACTATCAGCGACAGGTTCAATGCGCTATGAACGCCTGCCCTCGAATTTCAATGCATAGCGTTAACTGGTTGAAACACTAAATTCTGGCACCCAGACAATTGGTTGATAGTTGAAGCATGACTCTGGAAATTATCAATCCTAAAGTGACGTTACGAAATTCCCTGGTGATGTTAATAATGAAAGGTCGACGTCAACGACGGGCACCGGCACAGCCCTTCTCCCTCGGCATGTGGCGGCAGCCCCAGCAGCTCGCTCAAGACACGCAGGGGTACCTTTTTGCTCCTGGACAGCCGGACCCTTTTAACGCTTCCGAACTGGCTGAAGTACATCCGGATCTGGGGCTCGAAAAACCCCTGAGGGATGTGGCCCAGGTAAATCACTCCAGGTGTCAGTTTCTCATACTGAAAAAGAAAATAAATAAACTTTCTGCAAGGAGAAACAACTCATCTGAGTTAACATAGTAACGACGTACTCATTAACATTGTCTAAATTGTTGATCACTGTGTAACAATTTTTTTTTTTTTGTTCCTGGGTAGTAAGTGTTATTTCCTAATTGCTTATGCCTCAAAAGTATAGAACATGGCTATTATTCCCCACAAACTTTGCTTTTGTGACCAGGACAGTGATATTTCAAAATATCACTATTTCCAATGGGAAAATGGGCAATGTGTGTCTTTTCGTTCATATAAAGTCAGAAAAAAACAACATATGAATCCAAATTAACATGTATTTATACTAAAGTAATACAAAGATGACTACAAAAGATTTAGAAGCGAGTAGTTTTTCGAGATTTACAATTACTGTAAATACAGTATACTGTAAATACATGCTAATTTGGATTCATGTTGTTTTTTTCTGACTTTATGTGAACGAAAAGATACACATTTGCCCATTTTCCCATTGGAAATAGTGATATTATGAAATATCACTGTCCTGGTCACAAAAGCAAAGTTTGTGGGGAATAATAGCCATTTTCTATACTTTTGAGGCATAAGCAATTAGGAAATAACACTTACTACCCAGGAACAAAAATTGTGTTACGTAGTATTTGTCCACAGGTTTCCCTAAACACGTAATTCAATCGCGTTTCATTTAAATTCTGCACCTTAGCGACCTAACAGCAGGCACAGCTCCAACCAGACTATTTACCTTCCATTAATCGTTTATCAACGTGGTCTCAAGTGTGGCTTTATCAAAACACTGATCCAGAATACTTTCAGCAACAGCCTGCTGTATATTTTCACGCACACACAAACTGCTCTTTTCTCTAAATTGTACCCACTTGATAAAATGTAATGAAAGTAATGTTATTAACGAGCGTGCCTTCTACAGATACGAAGTGTATGTTCTCAGGGTGTGTTATCACCGGGTCACACCAAGCCCAATTGGATATTCACATTGAGACACGCTGCACCGAGCCCAGACCTTTTTTGGTCGCTTTTTCTTCACTTCTTGCACTTTCTTCCGAAATGCAGTCTCCTGCGCTGGGTCCAGAGAGAGCAGATTTTTGCCCGCAGAATCGGATTCAGTCATTGCTTGAGGAAATATTTCTCCTTCTGCAAACTGGAAATCCACACGAAAACTTTCAACCACGTGGCTCCACTCACTTCCAGAACAAGCGACCAGCAACTCATACAACCAAACAGTACAGAGAAACGCCGGGTCCAGTATATAACATAGTACAGCATGTTTGCTAGCGCCGTCATTCGTCCAGGAGGAGTAATTTCAGGTTTTATTGTTGTGTGTGTGTGTGTGTGTGTGTGTGTGTGTGTGTGTGTGTGTTCACACAACCCTCCAATGAATAATTCGATTTAGTTAAGATTGACACAAATGGATTCAATACAACTCGAAAGAGCAAACAACGTTGTATGATAACACACACTTGTAAAATGAATATAACAGAAGCATGTGTTCATAAATGCTATAGCTATACTTAAAGGGTGCCTACAATACACGTGTTTCAGTTAATCAACACATCCATATTGAACACTGTTGAACTATGATTCATAATAACTAAACACTTCAGGGAACCGAACAACAATTAGAATCGTGTGTGATGAGAGAGAGAGAGAGAGAGAGAGAGAGAGAGAGAGAGAGAGAGGCGGAGTATGTCAGTTCAAAGCTGCTGTACTTTTTATAAAGACCATTCCATCCATGTTTCTATGTTTGCGAAGTACAGTACAAGTGCCAGCTCTTATGTGATTTTCTGACGCTTGTTTTTTAAAAAATGACATCAAAAGTAATATACTTTACAGTGAATGGAAGCCCCGAACAGGCGGAGTTCAGAGCGGACTGCCCTGCTCAAGATGTTAAAGGTACAGAAGTTGTTTTATATCTTATTTCTTTGTATTAAATGGCACGTCGTAACCTTATTTACACGTTCATTGCTGTATGGCACGGTAAACGTGTGTAACGGGCGGTGTCGGTGAGGTGAGGTTAAAAGCGCTAAAACCACGAATGGAGACGAGCCTGGCTGTGTAGTTTAGCGGCTAAGACTCTCGCTTAAATTGCAGTGCTCGTATGTTTATGTCTAGTGACTTTAGGGATACATTTGTGTTTTCTTATCTATAAAACACCTTGCTTAACCATTGCAAAAGTAATACAAAAAAACGTTTTTAACCTAGACACTACGCGTGATTTTATTCCGATCTGTTTTCAGAGATGTACACTGAGCTAGGATTACCTTAAACAAATACAAATAAATCATTAAAACCCCGAGTTCATTGAGTCTCTGCTATGAACTTGCTGGGCCAGCTTTTGTTGTGCAGCATCATTTGCATATTGACCTCCTTCCCTTAGACATAGTGAAGCCACTTTCTGTACAGATCAAAGAGCTGCAAACTCAATGGCTTTTTATAGAAAATGCTCTGAGCTGCTGTTCGAGCTGCTGTTCTCCTGTGAAGGGTTCATCAGGGGAACAGAACCATAAAACAGGGCTATATATACACTAGCGTGACAGGCAAACAGCAAACCAATCTTAATCTTACTAGGTAGAGCACCTGACAACCACAACAGCTTGTTCGGTAAAGATCTCTAATAGACTGTGTGCGTGCGTGCGTGCGCTCCTGGAGGTGGCAGAGTCCAGTTTATTCTGTGCTGGTTGACTTATTTATAGTTCTTAACTCATTAAGAACTACATGCATTTCTTTGAAAAATCACAACAAAGCTGTATTTATGCAATTTGATGCATTGCATTTAGACTTAACTTTTGCAGTTTACAAAATGAAAGTCAGTCATCATAACAATATAGTTAAAGAGAACATTAAAATAACAGGGAGATCATGCTAGTTGAAAATGCTCCACTGCAATGCAGACAGAGCCTGTCTGTTACTCGTCCTCCATAAATATTGCGGAGAAGAGTCCCAGGTGTTTCCGACAGGCCTTTCTTTAACAGAATGTACTTGAACACAAACAACAGATGAGACGAGCTTCTGTGCTGGTCTGGATGTTTCTCAGCCGAATTCAGTCACAAGGAATCAGCAAGTGGAACACACAAGTCCTTATTCAGCATACAGTCTGCACACCCTGTGCGTTAAGATGTGAAAAGTGGGTTCATGAAACATGGGGCTTTCAACAAATGCAACCATTTGCCATGCTGAAAACTGTCACAATCAGTTTAGAAATGTGAAATGAAAACAGCATTGTGTATTACTGTATGAATATATAGCCGGTTCCCGGATATTATATACTGCAGGGAATATATTACCGTGCTGGAGGAGCCGCACTGCAGGGAATATATTACCGTGCTGGAGGAGCCGCACCGCAGGGAATATATTACCGTGCTGGAGGAGCCGCGCCGCAGGGAATATATTACCGTGCCGGAGGAGCCGCGCCGCAGGGAATATATTACCGTGCCGGAGGAGCCGCACCGCAGGGAATATATTACCGTGCTGGTGGAGCCGCGCCGCAGGGAATATATTACCGTGCCGGTGGAGCCGCGCCGCAGGGAATATATTACCGTGCCGGAGGAGCCGCACCGCAGGGAATATATTACCCTGCTGGAGGAGCACATTTCCATAATAATTAAAAATGCTATCTTATTAATAGCTTGAAATTGCCTAAATAAAACAAAACATTCACTGAGTAACTGTTATATCCTCCATAATTGTAAATAATATTGTTTAAAAATAAATGTGGTTATTAGTA
Source organism: Polyodon spathula (assembly GCF_017654505.1). NCBI lineage: Eukaryota > Metazoa > Chordata > Actinopteri > Acipenseriformes > Polyodontidae > Polyodon > Polyodon spathula. The sequence continues at coordinate 48,513,232 of NC_054543.1, forward strand.
AAACAAAGCTACAATGTTAACGGGTCTCCAGTTAGTAGCTCTCCAGCAGCACTGGTTATACTTGTAGTATGGTACTGAGCTTGATTCATGGGTTTACAGCAATCCTGAATTTCCAAAAGAGTATTCTGTCAAAACAGATGGGTTTCATTCGTTGTTGTATTGTTGATGTCTGCAGCAGAACTACTAGAGTGTATTTTGAGAAGTGAAAGCATGTTTAGGTGCTATAGCAGAGTAGATGCACTTCTGTGATCCTGGAACACTTTGACAATAGATACAAATAACTCTCTTTCTATCCAATGAGCCATAAGAAATAAAAATAATTTAAAAAAATCCCATTCCTTCAGTTTGAGTGCTTTGCTACCTAATGCAGTTCTGTGACTCATCTTATATTCAAACAATGACTTCACTCAATCCTGGCATTCACTCAAGTGTATTGAAATAGTGCCACAGGAAATGAATTCCGGTCTGCAGAGGGGGACAAGACAGAGGAGTGAGATTAATATGCATTAAAAAAATCTCCCAAAAAAGTAATGCGTTAATCACAGAAGTTAACTGCGATTAATTGACAGCCCTATTATATGAATTTACAGTAGAGGAAGGTTTCTTATGATATACCACAAATAAGGTTGTCCTCATTCAGCTAATCTCCAAAATAAGCCAAAGTCATTCTGTGTAATAGTGGCATTGAAGGAAACTGAAGCCTTGACTGATCACATTGCAATTAAGAACAGAGCTGACGGCCTCTTCTCATTCTTCGGTTCTCATTAAACCGTTCGTTTTCTTTACATGCACAGACTGGATGTGTTCATGGTAGCGCTCTCATGTTGCTCAGATAATTAGACAAGGAGAGTCTTGTCAAACACTGTAGGTTACCACGAACATCCCTGTACAGTATTGCAATAGACCCTTTTACAATGACATTATATACACGTTGTTAGGGATGGGCATAAAAAAGCATGTGTGTTTTTATTTACCATTGGAATTCTCTCAGCATGCAGTTGCTGCAAAGGGGACCGCGTGTTCCCAGCTTGAATGAACCATGGCAGTGACAATTATTTTACAGTCAGATTCAATGGGGGAAAAAAAGGTCTTATTCGAGAAAGATCACAGATCCAGAAGACTTGTCACTTCAGATCAGGGTTGTCCCCAAAACAACACAGTGCAGTGTGTTGCAAACAGCTAACACAAAAACATCACAGTACAGTGTGTTGCAAACAGCTAACAAAAAAACATCACAGTGCAGTGTGTTGCAAACAGCTAACACAAAAACATCACAGTACAGTGTGTTGCAAACTGCTAACATCAAATATTGATTTGAAGCACAGCAAACACAGTTCCTATTAAAAACAGAACTCCTTTATACCGCAAGAGTCCTTGTCATTATCTGTGGAATGATAATGGGGGCTACATGTTTGCTACTAAAAGGTTTCTGCTGAATGGAATTACTCGGTCCCTATTGAGCTAAAATAGGGTTTGTTATATGCAGCCTACATATCGCAGTGCATGACATGTGCTGTATGGGGTTCGTAAGGGAATCATTTACAGCTGCTAGTAGGAAGACCTCCTTCATTATCAATGCAGTATTGTTGTTGTTACGATGATGTACAGTCATTAAATTAAACACTGTCTGTTTGAAGTGCTGCCCTCATCTTCCTGGTAGTGGGTTGTGTTTCCTGCGGTTCTCTGTCACTGTTTATTTACTGTCAACAGAAGCAGCTGCCTTATATAGATGATTCATGACAGACTGCGAGCCGTGTGAACCAGGCTTGTTTATAGGGACTGCAAAGAGAATATGAATGTGTATCGATGTACAATCGAGTAAACTCTTGCACCATGAATACTGTTTTTTTTTTCTTTGCAGTTTTGTTTTGTATGTTCAGTATATTTCTATGTAGAGGTTCTGTTGTGAATGCTAACATGATCCACAACAGAGCTGCATGTCTAAAATTATAGAAAGCTTGACAGTTACAGTGGCTTTAAGAATACATAAATCAAAACACACGCAAACCCATTTTAATATGTGATATTAAGAAACCTCTACTGTACTGCTTTACCCCTAGAACTACTTGCAAGTTATCTTGGGCGTGCGTTTACCAGTATCTAGATTTGGTGCAAATGTAAATTCAGATAGAGGCGTAGTGATGCAGCACCAATACACCACAGAAACCCCACAGTCCTTCAGAGAAGATGAGGTCAATTTGTTTGTTCCACTGGCTCCTTTTTGTCTCATTAGTTGTGAGCCAATTTAAACAGTAATTGGCTCGAAGGAGCTGTTTGATGGGGGTTCAGCTCATTAGTAGGAAGCCTTTAGTGGTGAGCCTTTGAACCCAAGGAGTGTACTTTCAAACAATAATGAAGAGCCATTGTAGAGCTTACACAGGACAGTGTAGTGATGAGAGATAGCATGACTGTCGTGCAGCTAATCCTATACAGGACAGTAGTAATGGGAGATAGCTTGACTGTATTGCAGCTAATCTTATACAATACTGCTGTAGATCATTCCTGTCCTTTCAGTGAGGGGCGTGATGATTATTTTCTGTAGTAATTCTGGTAGAAGTGTTTGTTGTCTCAGTGTTGAATGGGCTGTACTGCTATAGATGGGCTGTTCTCTCAGTGAGGGGCGTGATGATTATTTTCTATAGTAATTCTGGTAGAAGTGTTTGTTGTCTCAGTGTTAAATGGGCTGTACTGCTATAGATGGGCTGTCCTCTCAGTGAGGGGTAGATGATTATTTTCTATGGTGAGGGAACAGAGAGTGCTCTTTTCATTCTGTACATGAAAAAACAAAATGATAATTCCCATTCCTTAACATTGAAGAGCTTCTAAACCTTAATGCAAAACTACAAATTCATGTAATGCATTTTGTGTTTGTGTAACAGAGGGAATGTAAATATCAAAGAAATAAGAAGACCTCATTTTCATGTTCTGGTGCACTAATTAATGAAGGCTGGAAACTCTTGTCACTTCAAAGGGATATCTGCATTTCCAGAGTGTGCTGTAGTATAGTAAAGTGCATCCTAACAATTGAGAATGCATGTCCAAGGGAAGATTGCCTACCTAGGTCTTACAGCTTAAGGATAGCAGCAATAGCAAGAACTTCATGTTAAGAGACCTCAGGGTCTATACAGCTCATCTAAATGTTTCAACCTGCCAAATGTCAACAGGAATAGAGTTCAAGAGACGAGGAGCACAACAGCAGAACGCTCGGCTCCACGGGATTTAAGACGATTTACTGGAATTCTGCTATTGGAACAGTTACTGTAAGAGTTCTGCTATTGGAACAGTTACTGTAAGAGTTCTGCTATTGGAACAGCTACTGTAAGAGTTCTGCTATTGGAACAGCTACTGTAAGAGTTCTGCTATGGGAACAGCTACTGTAAGAGTTCTGCTATTGGAACAGTTACTGTAAGAGTTCTGCTATTGGAACAGTTACTGTAAGAGTTCTGCTATTGGAACAGTTACTGTAAGAGTTCTGCTATTGGAACAGTTACTGTAAGAGTTCTGCTATTGGAACAGCTACTGTAAGAGTTCTGCTATTGGAACAGCTACTGTAAGAGTTCTGCTATTGGAACAGCTACTGTAAGAGTTCTGCTATTGGAACAGTTACTGTAAGAGTTCTGCTATTGGAACAGTTACTGTAAGAGTTCTGCTATTGGGACAGTTACTGTAAGAGTTCTGCTATTGGAACAGTTACTGTAAGAGTTCTGCTATTGGAACAGTTACTGTAAGAGTTCTGCTATTGGAACAGTTACTGTAAGAGTTCTGCTATTGGAACAGTTACTGTAAGAGTTCTGCTATTGGAACAGTTACTGTAAGAGTTCTGCTATTGGAACAGTTACTGTAAGAGTTCTGCTATTGGAACAGTTACTGTAAGAGTTCTGCTATTGGAACAGCTACTGTAAGAGTTCTGCTATTGGAACAGTTACTGTAAGAGTTCTGCTATTGGAACAGCTACTGTAAGAGTTCTGCTATTGGAACAGCTACTGTAAGAGTTCTGCTATTGGAACAGCTACTGTAAGAGTTCTGCTATTGGAACAGCTACTGTAAGAGTTCTGCTATTGGAACAGTTACTGTAAGAGTTCTGCTATTGGAACAGTTACTGTAAGAGTTCTGCTATTGGAACAGTTACTGTAAGAGTTCTGCTATTGGAACAGTTACTGTAAGAGTTCTGCTATTGGAACAGTTACTGTAAGAGTTCTGCTATTGGAACAGCTACTGTAAGAGTTCTGCTATTGGAACAGCTACTGTAAGAGTTCTGCTATTGGAACAGTTACTGTAAGAGTTCTGCTATTGGAACAGCTACTGTAAGAGTTCTGCTATTGGAACAGCTACTGTAAGAGTTCTGCTATTGGAACAGTTACTGTAAGAGTTCTGCTATTGGAACAGTTACTGTAAGAGTTCTGCTATTGGAACAGTTACTGTAAGAGTTCTGCTATTGGAACAGTTACTGTAAGAGTTCTGCTATTGGAACAGTTACTGTAAGAGTTCTGCTATTGGAACAGTTACTGTAAGAGTTCTGCTATTGGAACAGCTACTGTAAGAGTTCTGCTATTGGAACAGTTACTGTAAGAGTTCTGCTATTGGAACAGTTACTGTAAGAGTTCTGCTATTGGAACAGCTACTGTAAGAGTTCTGCTATTGGAACAGCTACTGTAAGAGTTCTGCTATTGGAACAGTTACTGTAAGAGTTCTGCTATTGGAACAGTTACTGTAAGAGTTCTGCTATTGGAACAGTTACTGTAAGAGTTCTGCTATTGGAACAGCTACTGTAAGAGTTCTGCTATTGGAACAGCTACTGTAAGAGTTCTGCTATTGGAACAGCTACTGTAAGAGTTCTGCTATTGGAACAGTTACTGTAAGAGTTCTGCTATTGGAACAGTTACTGTAAGAGTTCTGCTATTGGAACAGTTACTGTAAGAGTTCTGCTATTGGAACAGCTACTGTAAGAGTTCTGCTATTGGAACAGCTACTGTAAGAGTTCTGCTATTGGAACAGCTACTGTAAGAGTTCTGCTATGGGAACAGCTACTGTAAGAGTTCTGCTATTGGAACAGTTACTGTAAGAGTTCTGCTATTGGAACAGTTACTGTAAGAGTTCTGCTATTGGAACAGTTACTGTAAGAGTTCTGCTATTGGAACAGCTACTGTAAGAGTTCTGCTATTGGAACAGTTACTGTAAGAGTTCTGCTATTGGAACAGTTACTGTAAGAGTTCTGCTATTGGAACAGTTACTGTAAGAGTTCTGCTATTGGAACAGTTACTGTAAGAGTTCTGCTATTGGAACAGTTACTGTAAGAGTTCTGCTATTGGAACAGTTACTGTAAGAGTTCTGCTATTGGAACAGTTACTGTAAGAGTTCTGCTATTGGAACAGTTACTGTAAGAGTTCTGCTATTGGAACAGCTACTGTAAGAGTTCTGCTATTGGAACAGCTACTGTAAGAGTTCTGCTATTGGAACAGCTACTGTAAGAGTTCTGCTATTGGAACAGCTACTGTAAGAGTTCTGCTATTGGAACAGTTACTGTAAGAGTTCTGCAATTGGAACAGTTACTGTAAGAGTTCTGCTATTGGAACAGTTGCTGTAAGAGTTCTGCCTATTGGAACAGTTACTGTAAGAGTTCTGCTATTGGAACAGTTACTGTAAGAGTTCTGCTATTGGAACAGCTACTGTAAGAGTTCTGCTATTGGAACAGCTACTGTAAGAGTTCTGCTATTGGAACAGTTACTGTAAGAGTTCTGCTATTGGAACAGCTACTGTAAGAGTTCTGCTATTGGAACAGCTACTGTAAGAGTTCTGCTATTGGAACAGTTACTGTAAGAGTTCTGCTATTGGAACAGTTACTGTAAGAGTTCTGCTATTGGAACAGTTACTGTAAGAGTTCTGCTATTGGAACAGTTACTGTAAGAGTTCTGCTATTGGAACAGCTACTGTAAGAGTTCTGCTATTGGAACAGTTACTGTAAGAGTTCTGCTATTGGAACAGCTACTGTAAGAGTTCTGCTATTGGAACAGTTACTGTAAGAGTTCTGCTATTGGAACAGTTACTGTAAGAGTTCTGCTATTGGAACAGCTACTGTAAGAGTTCTGCTATTGGAACAGCTACTGTAAGAGTTCTGCTATGGGAACAGTTACTGTAAGAGTTCTGCTATGGGAACAGTTACTGTAAGAGTTCTGCTATTGGAACAGTTACTGTAAGAGTTCTGCTATTGGAACAGCTACTGTAAGAGTTCTGCTATTGGAACAGTTACTGTAAGAGTTCTGCTATTGGAACAGCTACTGTAAGAGTTCTGCCATTTCTGAATCCAGAGGAATGAACAGGAATGTTTTGGTGTCAGACGGTTTATTTCAGATGGAAATGACTCCACAATAAAATAAGCTGTATGGTTTGTGTATTCTAATGTAACTGTATATTATCACAGATGCAGTCCGGGTTGCTGTGTGAGATACAAGCTGGTTTTCACCCCCTCTGACTCCGCCCTGACCTCTCATGGAGTGGACATCAGCATGTATTGCACAGCGCCCTCTACCATATTCTGTAGACACTGTTCAGTGGATTTCTTTTATTTTATTCTTATTAGACTTGTTCCGAGCTGCAGCAGAGGCAGGACCCCATGATATCCTAAAGCTGTACAACACGAAAGGAAACATTATCAACATCTCACCAAAGCTGGAGCCCAACAGTCCTCAGAGTCGCTACAAGCTGGAAGTAGTTGCTGCTGATTGTAACAGTGAGCCTTTCGGTACAGGACAGTACGGTCTACCACAGCACAAGAGACAGGGCTCAGACAGCATGCTCTACCACAGCACAAGAGACAGGGCTCAGACACCATGCTCTACCACAGCACAAGAGACAGGGCTCAGACAGCATGCTCTACCACAGCACAAGAGACAGGGCTCAGATACCATGCTCTACCACAGCACAAGAGACAGGGCTCAGACAGCATGATCTACCATAGCACGAGACAGGGCTCGGACAGCATGCTGTACCACAGCACAAGAGACAGGGCTCAGACAGCATGCTCTACCACAGCACAAGAGACAGGGCTCAGACAGCATGCTCTACCACAGCACAAGAGACAGGGCTCAGATAGCATGCTCTACCACAGCACAAGAGACAGGGCTCAGATACCATGCTCTACCACAGCACAAGAGACAGGGCTCAAACAGCATGATCTACCACAGCACAAGAGACAGGGCTCAGACAGCATGCTCTACCACAGCACAAGAGACAGGGCTCAGACACCATGCTCTACCACAGCACAAGAGACAGGGCTCAGACAGCATGCTCTACCACAGCACAAGAGACAGGGCTCAGATACCATGCTCTACCACAGCACAAGAGACAGGGCTCAAACAGCATGATCTACCACAGCACAAGAGACAGGGCTCAGAAAGCATGATCTACCACAGCACAAGAGACAAGGATCAGACAGCATGCACTACCACAGCACAAGAGACAGGGCTCAGACAGCATGATCTACCACAGCACAAGAGACAGGGCTCAGACACCATGCTCTACCACAGCACAAGAGACAGGGCTCAGACAGCATGCTCTACCACAGCACAAGAGACAGGGCTCAGACAGCATGATCTACCACAGCACAAGAGACAGGGCTCAGACATCATGCCGTACTACAGCACAAGAGACAGGGCTCAGACACCATGCTCTACCACAGCACAAGAGACAGGGCTCAGACAGCATGATCTACCATAGCACGAGACAGGGCTCAGACAGCATGCTGTACCACAGCACAAGAGACAGGGCTCAGACAGCATGATCTACCACAGCACAAGACAGGGCTCAGAGAGCATGCTGTACCACAGCACAAGAGACAGGTAATATAGGTAATATAGTTAGTACACAGGCCATTAGCAATATACTGTAAAGTTGTGTTAACTTCCATTTCCATCATCTGTAGCACATCCAACTAATTTCTCATAAAAAAATCAATATTAATGATTAAAACCGCCTCATTTTCCATTTGATTTTCAGAGCTTACATAAGCTTGCCTTGTTGTTCAGGTTGTTCATCTTTTTCTTGATATATGTAAATAGAGCATTGTATCAGAAAAGGGTTAGGGTTAGAGATAGGGTTCTATCTTGCATATATCATGCAATAAGGTGCACACATGAAGTGCATTGTAACTCTGCATAATCACATTGTAATTGTGTGTAATGCACATGCTACTGCTATGCAAATACACAGTAATTAGAGACACTTCATGGAAAGTGTTACAAGGACAGACCACCTGTACTCTTTAATCTGTTGCAGGGTCAGAGTTGGCAGTGGCTTTGGGGTTTGACCTTTCTGTCATGGAAAAAAGGTGAGTCTGAAGTAGAAATACAGCCTGCCATGGTAAGCCCCCTTAGGAGAGCAAGTTAAGAAATTATATACTCTATATAGTGCATGAGCAGTCTGAATCTAACGGGAGGCACGCTGACATGATCCAAACTGGAACATTTTCTCATGAACTTTATAAAGAAATGGTTGTGGCTCTTTCATCGGGTTACAGAGCTTGGAGAAGAAGATTCAGAAAGGCGTGCTTACTGTGTGCTCTTTCATCAGGTTACAGAGCTTGGAGAAGAAGATTCTGGGTGAAGCTGGAGAAACTCCTTCCATTGTATATGAAATGAAGAACCAGGTGGAGTCATTTCGGGAGAAACTGGAGGTAGGGTATGAACAGAACTGGAGTTCTCAGTACAAGCAGACTATCCTGTCCAGTGTACTGCACTGGTAGAGTCTGAACAGAACTGGAGTTCTCAGTACAAGCAAACTATCCTGTCCAGTGTACTGCACTGGTAGAGTCTGAACAGAACTGGAGTTCTCAGTACAAGCAAACTATCCTGTCCAGTGTACTGCACTGGTAGAGTCTGAACAGAACTGGAGTTCTCAGTACAAGCAAACTATCCTGTCCAGTGTACTGCACTGGTAGAGTCTGAACAGAACTGGAGTTCTCAGTACAAGCAAACTATCCTGTCCAGTGTACTGGAGTTCTCAGTACAAGCAGACTATCCTGTCCAGTGTACTGCACTGTCACTCTGTATTTCATAGAGGTGTTGAAGGAAACTGAATGAAGTATGTATTGTGTGTGAAGAAGCACACACAGCAAAGGTGTAAGCAGAATATAACAAGTTTCCTTTATTGATTTCAATAATCAAAAGTTACACTTCTACAGCATAATCATAATCGTTAGACACAATAATGAGGCAGCTAGTTTATTAACGGGAATTGGGAGGACTTCGGGCACGGTGCTGCTGTGTGTTCATGGAGGGTCTTGAATGCTTCTCAAATGCCTGTCATATATCTTGCCGGAACGTGCGTGCGTGCGTGCGTGCGTGCGTGAAGCTAAACCTTGTTTTTGCTAACTTAGTTTCTCTTTGTGCCAGCAGTATTCCTTATCTGTTCCTTATCTTGAGTAGCAAACTGTTTCCCTTGCAGTTGTGCAGAGCCACAGTGTTCTCATGTGTGCTCACAGTATCTGTTCAGCCTTCACTAACCCCACTGATGATATGCATTCCAGACAGCAGTTCCCAATCCATAGCCCCCTTGAAGGCGAGATGCTAAGCATATAGGAATGCACAGGCGGGACAGGGCCTTCGCGAGTACAAAGACATCGATGAGGTTTGGGGATCTATTGAGTGTATGTCTCTTTAGGTCATTAGGACAGGGTCTCCTCTGCCCCTGTGTAGATGAATTCTCTCATTCCTGTCTCTGCAGAGCGTCGAGCACCTGAGCTGGCTGGGGCTGTTCAAGGAGCTCTCCTCCACGGGGACCCACAAGCCGTCTCCCTTCTATCACAAGAGAGCGCTCCGGAAAACCAGAGAGGAGTGTGAGCATGTCCGGGAGAACTTCCTGCAGATGAGGTTACTGGCGTGCTGAACCACTTTCACTGCTCATTCTCATCCCATTAATTTCCTTGGGACAGAGTAGAAAAAAAAAAACAAATAGCAACTTTAGGATCCACAAATAAGCATCTTTAAAAATGCATTGACTGTGCCCAGACTTGGGGGACGGAGGGCAGATACCTATTCCTCTCTGTATGTGTGATTTTCTGCAGCACTCTGGAAGTCACAGAGGAGGTCAGGCAGTACCTGAAGACACCTACATTTGATAACTGGTAAGACGGACTCTCTCATCTGATTTTATATTAAACTTCTAATGGGTCCTGGTACTGGTCACTGTGGAGCAGATCCAAGCTTCCTCATGAAAGCCCATGTTCATCATGGAGACAGTTCCGTCGCATTGTAAACTTCAGTGCAATGTCACACCGTGGCATTGTCCTTCTAAACTGTTTCTTATTATTATTAATCCTCTGGGGAATACTGTACTAAAAGCAGGTTTCCGTTTTTGTTAAACTGCTGTCTTCCCATATCAAACACAGACGCATGGTAAAGATCACGGACACATATCTAAACCACACTCAATATCCAGCTGCTGCAGTTTGTGTGTTCACATCTCTGTTAACGCTGAGCCACAGGAAGGAGGATTTGTTTAAGGGAGCTCTCGAGCCATTGTCTGGCTGGCCTGCAGGATCTCAGCACAGGGTATCAGAGTGGAGTCTGCACCTGCTGTATGCATGTGAAAATCAAACAGACCTTGTGAAACACAGCCCTGGTTAAAAACACTGCATGGAGAGCCCGGGGATAATTTATTCTTTTTATCTGAATGGAAATCTGATATTCATATGTAAAGGGTGCAGATGGTGCATCTTGACATGGTCAGGAGTTAAAGTTGCTCTTTAATATTAAACCATCCAAGAGAGATGAAGAGGATCCTGGAGCCAGGGATGGGTGGGCTTTCTAAACAAGGCAAATGCAACATCTTTTATATCTTTGTAATTATCAAGGGGGTATTTAACCAGCGAGTGGCAGGAATTACAATACATCACCTGACTCTGGATGTCCTGTTCAATTTGGCTGAAGTAAAAAGAGCTGTGATCTTTTCATGTCATTTCCCATGTTTTGTAAACGATTATATAACGTGGATATGCATGACTGATACAACACGAACATGCATGACTTATACAACACGTATGACTTATACAACACAAACACACATGACTGATAGTACACACACACGCTTAACTGATACAACATGAACATGCATGACTAATACAACACAAACATGCATGACTGATACAGCACAAACACATTCATGACTGATACAACATGAACACGTATGACTGGTACAACATGAACACACATGACTTATACACCATGAACATGCATGACTTATACAACATGAACATGCATGACTTATCCAACATGAACACGCATGACTGATACAACATGAACACACATGACTTATACAACATGAACACGCATGACTTATACAACATGAACACACATGACTTATAGAACAGAAACATGCATTACTTATCAAACATGCATGACTAATACAAGAGTAACATGCATGACTTATACAAGACGAACACTTATAGCTTATACAAGACGATCACGCATGACTTAGGACTTATAATAATGAATCACCAGTAATATTAAACATCGACAGCAGCATTACTGTATAACATTGTGTACCTGAAGAACAAGGTAAGGGTGCAGGCAATGCGATACAGTAAGTGCACATTACTGTATAACATTGTGTACCTGAAGAACAAGGGTGGAGGCAATGTGATAAAGTAAGTGTGCATTACTGTATAACATTGTGTACCTGAAGAACAAGGGTGGAGGCAATGTGATAAAGTAAGTGTGCATTACTGTATAACATTGTGTACCTGAAGAACAAGGTAAGGGTGCAGGCAATGCGATACAGTAAGTGCACATTACTGTATAACATTGTGTACCTGAAGAAGAAGGGTGGAGGCAACGTGATAAAGTAAGTGTGCATTACTGTATAACATTGTGTACCGGAAGAACAAGGTAAGGGTGCAGGCAATGTGATAAAGTAAGTGTGCATTACTGTATAACATTGTCTACCAGAAGAACAAGGGTGCAGGCAATGGGATACAGTAAGTGCATGTTATAACAGCACTGCTATTTATTTCCCTGCCTAGCTTACTGAGTGTTAGGCATCATGGTGCTGATTGTAGAAAAATAAAAAGTGAAATAATTAAATTATAGTGTTGATCCCAGATGACTCCTAGACTTGAAAAGATCTACTGGATGGTCAGTGGTTTGTTAGGTTTGAATATGCTTTACTCTATCTGTATGGACTTAACAGTGTTTACCTGTACTTTATCAGGCTGTCACTTATGACATGTTGCTATGCTTTTATTATGATAAGCTTTTGTAAGGCTGATAACGCGTGTTAAGTTAATTGGAGTAAATTCATATTTTGTATGTTCTTTTGTGTGTGGGGAGGAGGGGGGGTAGAACATTTATTAAACTAGCTGCTGGTGCTTCTATATATTGCATATACATACATTTTAGATTAAATGTGCCTTTTAGTGAGCGGACTGTCTTGATGTTATTTGCAATTGCATAGGCCAAATCAAAGTGAGGCAGTGTGGTACGGTTCTGATTGTGGCGCTTGCTGAAGATGCTCACAGTCCTGCAGTCTAGCCGTGTTGCTGCTATCTTTGCAGGCAGTGGGAAGATGCTGAGATCATGGTGCTGCTGCAGCTGATGTACACAGACCTGGACTTCATCACCACGTTCCACATTGAACTGGAGGTGCTGCAGCAGTTCCTCTACGAGGTGTACAAGCACTACAACAACATTCCCTTCCACAACTTCAACCACTGCTTCTGCGTCACTCAGATGGCAAGTGAAGCACAGCTCAGCCGTTTCACAGAAGGGGTGGTTGGGTTGAGCCACACCAACCCGACTGATACAGCTCAGCTGGCTCTGTGTATGCCGTGGTGTTATACTGGTGGAAAACGTATAATCACGACCGTGACTTGGTTCTTTTCTTTGCTCATAGATGTACGGTTTGATCTGGTTGACTGACCTCCGGAGTAAAATAGATGAAATTGATCTCTTAACTATGTTAACATCAGCTGTTTGCCATGATCTAGACCACACAGGATACAACAATGCATATCAGGTAAACAATCCCGGTGATTTATTATCCATATTATACACTGTAGAACATCTGCTCCTAAACCACGCGGCATGGACCGAAACCCACAATCACACTGACCTCATTGTTCATTGCTTGTAAATCGTACCTGGACTGTGCTGCTATCTCCTGCATCTCCTGCACCGGGTCCATCTACCTTGGAGGATTTCTGGTTAATAATACAGGGATGGAAATAAGACTCCCATTGCATGGTTTTTCTAGCAGTTTACTAGGAGTTTAGTAAGACACCCCTGAGTGTGTTACCTATACACTGTGGCCAATTAAAGTCATATAAAACCTGGAACGGATGGAACTGCTATGTGATGGCAGTCTTATTTCCATCCATGCAATATCTTAACTGGCATTGCTATTATTTTGTGATATACCATTTGCACATCTGTTTGTGGAATAGCAACTAAGCAGCACTAATGCTGTGATCGTCCTCCTTCCTCTGCTGCACAGCCCCTTGCTTTCTCATCAGGGTTTTTAGGGCTAACATTGAAATGTGTCCTGTGTCTTTCAGATCAATGCTCGTACAGAACTGGCACTGAGGTACAATGATATCTCTCCCTTAGAAAACCATCACTGTGCTGTGGCTTTTGAAATCCTTGAAAAGGTAAAAAAAAAAAAAAAAAAAAAAAATGTTTTAGGCATTCAGCAGCCCCATCCTAAACTGACATGTCTGATACTGTCTGAAGGCAGGCCTGCACTTACAGAGCCAAACAAGAATCTGGAGCATTCAAAGCCAGTGGATAGTCTAGAACAGTCTATCCACGAAGCACAGTTTCTGTTTTAAAGCTGCAATGTGACAAACCTGTGTGAGCAAGAACTGTAGAAACTGGAAAAATTATATATAGATAGATAGACATACACACACACAAAGTATACATATATATATATTATATATACAGTGCCCCCTCGCTATAACATGGGTCTCGGGACACAATATGAGTGTTATAAACTGGGGAGAGGGTGTGGGGAGCACGGCGGAACACATAACAACACACATCTGAAATACTAAATAAAATAACTCCCTCTCTATAATACACATCTAGTGAAGCACAAATGTAACTTTCCTTGAATAAGCCATGCACAATGCACGATGTGATCAACTCTATATTTTTTACAAAACAAAAAGAAAAGTAACATTCCCGCTCGTGGATCGTTTTAATTTGCAGTTTTTAAACTATAAATAGCCTGGCTAAACAGCGGTCGGGAGTTCAGTTCATAGTGACAGACAAGCAAACCAAGAGAGCGGGTCGGAAGAGGGAATGGGCTCGCCCCAGGTTCTGCTGCTGGAGCGGGGCTGAAGCGAAGCTGAAGAGTCTCGTCTCCTGCAGAAAGCCGCAGCTCCTCTCACAGCAATAAAAGCAAATACATTAGGAAAGATAACCAAGTAATAGGCCTAAGATTTACTTAGTTATAAAATGAATGCTGAATAAAATGTCTGTGTTATAAAGTGGCAGCTCAGCTTTTCTTCAGTTCAGAAAAGCGAGAGAAGAGAGAGAGAAACAGAAGTTAGACTGAGAAGTTTTTTACAGTTTGAACACTGGTACTGTATTTATTGTAGAAATATTGCATGAATCACTAGTATAGGAATGAGGGACATGCTGTAGGAGCATTATATCCGAGGTGCATTTTAACCGAGAGCCTTATAGCAAGGGAGCACTGTATATATTATATACACACACACACATATATATATATATATATATATATATATATATATATATATATATATATATATATATACACACATATAATATATAATAGAATATAATTATTATGTTTTTTTTCCATAGTAGCGTTTGATAATACAATTTACAATTATATCACAGTTGGGTTTTAGAAATCAGAAAGAGTTTAAAGAACAAAACCTGCAATGTCACAGAGCTTTTTTTATATATTCACAGCCAGAAAACAACATTTTTCGAAATCTGACTACAGAGCAGTACAAAAGGATTAGAGAGGGGATGATCAAGTAAGTTTGTATTTTCTTTTTCTTACCCGATTTCAAATGCTAACCTGGAATACTGCCTCACAGCTGTGCTCCAGGAGGAGTGAGAGGATCCTCAAGCTGCCTGTGTTTCCACTGCCAAGCCTCCAAAACAAATCAGCAGCAGGTGTTCCCAACGCACTGAACTGCAGGCGAGGGCTCTGTCTGGGGAGTCTCCGCTGAACTCCAAGCCCAGTCAGATGAACTGTCCCAAACTGGATCTCATCTTGCCTAGCCCTGCTGCAACCCACAGGCCAGTGCAATGCTCCCAGCCCCAATCGCTGTGTTCACCGTTGTGTTTTCCCTTTCCTCTGCAGATGCATTCTTGCTACAGACATGACCAGACACAATGAGATTCTAAACCAGTTCAAATCCATCCTGCCGGAGTTCAACTTCAGCAACAAAGTTCACAAAGATAATGTGAGTCACCACAAAGATCATGAGAGTCACCACAAAGATCATGAGAGTCACCACAAAGATCATGAGAGTCACCACAAAGACAATGAGAGTCACCACAAAGATAATGAGAGTCACCACAAAGACAATGAGAGTCACCACAAAGACAATGAGAGTCACCACAAAGACAATGAGAGTCACCACAAAGATCATGAGAGTCACCACAAAGACAATGAGAGTCACCACAAAGACAATGAGAGTCACCACAAAGACCATGAGAGTCACCACAAAGATAATGAGAGTCACCACAAAGACAATGAGAGTTATCACAAAGACAATGAGAGTTATCACAAAGACCATGAGTCACCACAAAGACAATGAGAGTTATCACAAAGATAATGAGAGTTATCACAAAGATAATGAGAGTCACCACAAAGATAATGAGAGTCACCACAAAGACAATGAGAGTCACCACAAAGACAATGAGAGTTATCACAAAGACAATGAGAGTCACCACAAAGACAATGAGAGTCACCACAAAGACAATGAGAGTCATCACAAAGACAATGAGAGTCACCACAAAGACAATGAGAGTCACCACAAAGACAATGAGAGTTATCACAAAGATAATGAGAGTCACCACAAAGACAATGAGAGTTATCACAAAGATAATGAGAGTCACCACAAAGACAATGAGAGTCACCACAAAGACAATGAGAGTCACCACAAAGATCATGAGAGTCACCACAAAGATAATGAGAGTCACCACAAAGACAATGAGAGTCACCACAATGAGAGTCACCACAAAGACAATGAGAGTCACCACAAAGACAATGAGAGTCACCACAAAGACAATGAGAGTCACCACAAAGACAATGAGAGTCACCACAAAGACAATGAGAGTCACCACAAAGACAATGAGAGTCACCACAAAGACAATGAGAGTCACCACAAAGACAATGAGAGTCACCACAAAGACAATGAGAGTCACCACAAAGACAATGAGAGTTATCA
Source organism: Polyodon spathula (assembly GCF_017654505.1). NCBI lineage: Eukaryota > Metazoa > Chordata > Actinopteri > Acipenseriformes > Polyodontidae > Polyodon > Polyodon spathula. The sequence goes on from NC_054543.1 coordinate 48,529,658, forward strand.
CAAAGATAATGAGAGTTATCACAAAGATAATGAGTCACCACAAAGACAATGAGAGTCACCACAAAGACAATGAGAGTCACCACAAAGACAATGAGAGTCACCACAAAGACAATGAGAGTCACCACAAAGACAATGAGAGTCACCACAAAGATAATGAGAGTCACCACAAAGATAATGAGAGTCACCACAAAGTCATGAGAGTCACCACAAAGATAATGAGAGTCACCACAAAGACAATGAGAGTCACCACAAAGACAATGAGAGTCACCACAAAGACAATGAGAGTCACCACAAAGACAATGAGAGTCACCACAAAGATAATGAGAGTCACCACAAAGATCATGAGAGTCACCACAAAGACAATGAGAGTCACCACAAAGATAATGAGAGTCACCACAAAGACAATGAGAGTTATCACAAAGATAATGAGAGTCACCACAAAGATAATGAGAGTCACCACAAAGATCATGAGAGTCACCACAAAGATAATGAGAGTCACCACAAAGACAATGAGAGTCACCACAAAGATCATGAGAGTCACCACAAAGACAATGAGAGTCACCACAAAGACAATGAGAGTCACCACAAAGACAATGAGAGTCACCACAAAGATAATGAGAGTCACCACAAAGATAATGAGAGTCACCACAAAGACAATGAGAGTCACCACAAAGACAATGAGAGTCACCACAAAGACAATGAGAGTCACCACAAAGACAATGAGAGTCACCACAAAGACAATGAGAGTCACCACAAAGACAATGAGAGTCACCACAAAGATCATGAGAGTCACCACAAAGACAATGAGAGTCACCACAAAGACCATGAGTCACCACAAAGACAATGAGAGTTATCACAAAGATAATGAGAGTTATCACAAAGACAGTGAGAGTTATCACAAAGATAATGAGAGTTACCACAAAGATAAAAGATCAATGAGAGTTATCACAAAGACAATGAGAGTCACCACAAAGACAATGAGAGTCACCACAAAGACAATGAGAGTCACCACAAAGACAATGAGAGTCACCACAAAGACAATGAGAGTCACCACAAAGACAATGAGAGTCACCACAAAGATCATGAGAGTCACCACAAAGACAATGAGAGTTATCACAAAGACAATGAGAGTTATCACAAAGACAATGAGAGTCACCACAAAGACAATGAGAGTCACCACAAAGACAATGAGAGTCACCACAAAGACAATGAGAGTCACCACAAAGACAATGAGAGTCACCACAAAGACAATGAGAGTCAACACAAAGACAATGAGAGTCACCACAAAGACAATGAGAGTCACCACAAAGACAATGAGAGTCACCACAAAGACAATGAGAGTCACCACAAAGACAATGAGAGTCACCACAAAGACAATGAGAGTCATCACAAAGACAATGAGAGTCACCACAAAGACAATGAGAGTCACCACAAAGACAATGAGAGTCACCACAAAGATAATGAGAGTCACCACAAAGATAATGAGAGTCACCACAAAGACAATGAGAGTCACCACAAAGACAATGAGAGTCACCACAAAGACAATGAGAGTCACCACAAAGACAATGAGAGTCACCACAAAGACAATGAGAGTCACCACAAAGACAATGAGAGTCACCACAAAGACAATGAGAGTCACCACAAAGACAATGAGAGTCACCACAAAGACAATGAGAGTCACCACAAAGACAATGAGAGTCACCACAAAGACAATGAGAGTCACCACAAAGACAATGAGAGTCACCACAAAGACAATGAGAGTCACCACAAAGACAATGAGAGTCACCACAAAGATAATGAGAGTCACCACAAAGACAATGAGAGTCATCACAAAGACAATGAGAGTCACCACAAAGACAATGAGAGTCACCACAAAGACAATGAGAGTCATCACAAAGACAATGAGAGTCATCACAAAGACAATGAGAGTCACCACAAAGAAATGAGTCAACACAAAGACAATGAGAGTCACCACAAAGATAATGAGAGTCACCACAAAGATAATGAGAGTCACCACAAAGACAATGAGAGTCACCACAAAGACAATGAGAGTCACCACAAAGACAATGAGAGTCACCACAAAGACAATGAGAGTTATCACAAAGATAATGAGAGTCACCACAAAGACAATGAGAGTTATCACAAAGATAATGAGAGTCACCACAAAGACAATGAGAGTCATCACAAAGACAATGAGAGTCACCACAAAGACAATGAGAGTCACCACAAAGATAATGAGAGTCACCACAAAGACAATGAGAGTTATCACAAAGACAATGAGAGTCACCACAAAGATAATGAGAGTCACCACAAAGACAATGAGAGTTATCACAAAGATAATGAGAGTTACCACAAAGACAATGAGAGTCACCACAAAGACAATGAGAGTCATCACAAAGATAATGAGAGTCACCACAAAGACAATGAGAGTCACCACAAAGATAATGAGAGTCACCACAAAGACAATGAGAGTCACCACAAAGACAATGAGAGTCACCACAAAGACAATGAGAGTCACCACAAAGACAATGAGAGTCACCACAAAGACAATGAGAGTCACCACAAAGATAATGAGAGTCACCACAAAGACAATGAGAGTCACCACAAAGACAATGAGAGTCACCACAAAGACAATGAGAGTCACCACAAAGACAATGAGAGTCACCACAAAGACAATGAGAGTCACCACAAAGACAATGAGAGTCACCACAAAGACAATGAGAGTCACCACAAAGACAATGAGAGTCACCACAAAGACAATGAGAGTCACCACAAAGACAATGAGAGTCACCACAAAGACAATGAGAGTCACCACAAAGACAATGAGAGTCACCACAAAGACAATGAGAGTCACCACAAAGACAATGAGAGTCACCACAAAGACAATGAGAGTCACCACAAAGACAATGAGAGTCACCACAAAGACAATGAGAGTCACCACAAAGACAATGAGAGTCACCACAAAGACAATGAGAGTCACCACAAAGACAATGAGAGTCACCACAAAGATAATGAGAGTCACCACAAAGACAATGAGAGTTATCACAAAGATAATGAGAGTCACCACAAAGATAATGAGAGTCACCACAAAGACAATGAGAGTCATCACAAAGACAATGAGAGTCACCACAAAGACAATGAGAGTCACCACAAAGACAATGAGAGTCACCACAAAGACAATGAGAGTCACCACAAAGACAATGAGAGTCACCACAAAGACAATGAGAGTCACCACAAAGACAATGAGAGTCACCACAAAGATAATGAGAGTCACCACAAAGACAATGAGAGTTATCACAAAGATAATGAGAGTCACCACAAAGATAATGAGAGTCACCACAAAGACAATGAGAGTTATCACAAAGACAATGAGAGTCACCACAAAGACAATGAGAGTCACCACAAAGATAATGAGAGTCACCACAAAGATAATGAGAGTTATCACAAAGATAATGAGAGTCACCACAAAGATAATGAGAGTCACCACAAAGACAATGAGAGTCACCACAAAGACAATGAGAGTCACCACAAAGACAATGAGAGTCACCACAAAGACAATGAGAGTCACCACAAAGATAATGAGAGTCACCACAAAGATAATGAGAGTCACCACAAAGACAATGAGAGTTATCACAAAGACAATGAGAGTCACCACAAAGACAATGAGAGTCACCACAAAGATAATGAGAGTCACCACAAAGACAATGAGAGTCACCACAAAGACAATGAGAGTCACCACAAAGACAATGAGAGTCACCACAAAGACAATGAGAGTCACCACAAAGACAATGAGAGTCACCACAAAGACAATGAGAGTCACCACAAAGACAATGAGAGTCACCACAAAGACAATGAGAGTCACCACAAAGACAATGAGAGTCACCACAAAGACAATGAGAGTCACCACAAAGACAATGAGAGTCACCACAAAGATAATGAGAGTCACCACAAAGATAATGAGAGTCACCACAAAGATAATGAGAGTCACCACAAAGATAATGAGAGTCACCACAAAGACAATGAGAGTCACCACAAAGATAATGAGAGTCACCACAAAGATAATGAGAGTCACCACAAAGACAATGAGAGTCACCACAAAGATAATGAGAGTCACCACAAAGACAATGAGAGTCACCACAAAGACAATGAGAGTCACCACAAAGACAATGAGAGTCACCACAAAGACAATGAGAGTCACCACAAAGATAATGAGAGTCACCACAAAGACAATGAGAGTCACCACAAAGATAATGAGAGTCACCACAAAGACAATGAGAGTCACCACAAAGATCATGAGAGTCACCACAAAGACAATGAGAGTTATCACAAAGACAATGAGAGTCACCACAAAGACAATGAGAGTCACCACAAAGACAATGAGAGTCATCACAAAGATAATGAGAGTCACCACAAAGATAATGAGAGTCACCACAAAGACAATGAGAGTCACCACAAAGACAATGAGAGTCACCACAAAGACAATGAGAGTCACCACAAAGACAATGAGAGTCACCACAAAGACAATGAGAGTCACCACAAAGACAATGAGAGTCACCACAAAGACAATGAGAGTCACCACAAAGACAATGAGAGTCACCACAAAGACAATGAGAGTCACCACAAAGACAATGAGAGTCACCACAAAGACAATGAGAGTCACCACAAAGATAATGAGAGTCACCACAAAGATCATGAGAGTCACCACAAAGACAATGAGAGTCACCACAAAGACCATGAGAGTCACCACAAAGACAATGAGAGTCATCACAAAGATAATGAGAGTTATCACAAAGACAATGAGAGTCATCACAAAGACCATGAGAGTCACCACAAAGACAATGAGAGTTATCACAAAGATAATGAGAGTTATCACAAAGACAATGAGAGTTATCACAAAGACAATGAGAGTCACCACAAAGACAATGAGAGTCACCACAAAGACAATGAGAGTCACCACAAAGACAATGAGAGTTATCACAAAGACAATGAGAGTCACCACAAAGACAATGAGAGTCACCACAAAGATAATGAGAGTCACCACAAAGACAATGAGAGTCACCACAAAGACAATGAGAGTCACCACAAAGACAATGAGAGTCACCACAAAGACAATGAGAGTCACCACAAAGACAATGAGAGTCACCACAAAGACAATGAGAGTCACCACAAAGACAATGAGAGTCACCACAAAGACAATGAGAGTCACCACAAAGACAATGAGAGTCACCACAAAGACAATGAGAGTCACCACAAAGACAATGAGAGTCACCACAAAGACAATGAGAGTCACCACAAAGACAATGAGAGTCACCACAAAGACAATGAGAGTCACCACAAAGACAATGAGAGTCACCACAAAGATAATGAGAGTCACCACAAAGACAATGAGAGTTATCACAAAGATAATGAGAGTCACCACAAAGACAATGAGAGTCACCACAAAGATAATGAGAGTTATCACAAAGACAATGAGAGTTATCACAAAGATAATGAGAGTCACCACAAAGATAATGAGAGTCACCACAAAGACAATGAGAGTCACCACAAAGACAATGAGAGTTATCACAAAGACAATGAGAGTCACCACAAAGACAATGAGAGTTATCACAAAGACAATGAGAGTTATCACAAAGATAATGAGAGTCACCACAAAGACAATGAGAGTTATCACAAAGATAATGAGAGTCACCACAAAGACAATGAGAGTTATCACAAAGACAATGAGAGTTATCACAAAGAGTCACCACAAAGACAATGAGAGTTATCACAAAGATAATGAGAGTCATCACAAAGACAATGAGAGTCACCACAAAGACAATGAGAGTTATCACAAAGATAATGAGAGTTATCACAAAGATAATGAGAGTCACCACAAAGACAATGAGAGTTACCACAAAGACAATGAGAGTTATCACAAAGACAATGAGAGTTATCACAAAGACAATGAGAGTTATCACAAAGATAATGAGAGTCATCACAAAGACAATGAGAGTTATCACAAAGACAGTGAGAGTCACCACAAAGACAATGAGAATTATCACAAAGATAATGAGAGTCACCACAAAGACAATGAGAGTTATCACAAAGATAATGAGAGTCACCACAAAGACAATGAGAGTTATCACAAAGATAATGAGAGTCACCACAAAGACAATGAGAGTTATCACAAAGATAATGAGAGTCACCACAAAGATAATGAGAGTCACCACAAAGACAATGAGAGTTATCACAAAGACAATGAGAGTTATCACAAAGATAATGAGAGTCACCACAAAGACAATGAGAGTCACCACAAAGATAATGAGAGTTATCACAAAGATCATGAGAGTTATCACAAAGATCATGAGAGTCACCACAAAGACAATGAGAGTTATCACAAAGACAGTGAGAGTCACCACAAAGACAATGAGAGTTATCACAAAGACAATGAGAGTTATCACAAAGATAATGAGAAGTTGGTTTGTTCAGATTATTTATTGAGCTCATATTTCAGGTTTGTGCAGTTTCCCCATTCTTTTCCCATTGTTGTAATTTGCATTTACCAGAGTGTACCTGGATAGACATGTTTAACAATACGCTTTAGCATACCTTGTTGTTCTCTACAATGCTTGCCTTTACTTTATCATGCTCTATGCTTTATTACACTTTGCTGTGCTTTTACTGTAGGGAACTTGTATAAAGTGCTTGGAGTCTGAGAGCGCACTGCCAGACTGAGCCGCTGTTGTTTTAACTCTGCAGCTTATGATGATAATGATCAAAGTGAGTGATATCTCCAATGAAGCCCGTCCCATGGATGTTGCAGAGCCATGGCTAGACTGCTTGCTCCAGGAGTTTTTTAACCAGGTAACCCTCAGTACATACTCACTGAATCGGGCTCACACTGCAGTATATAATGGATGAGGATAGACAAGCCACTAAGTAAAAAGCACATCTTTTACTGGTGCTGGCGACAAGCAGGGAATACACACATGTCCATATTTTACCCGGCTGGTTCGTAAATGTTTGCAGTAAGTAGAATATCTAAACTGTATTAATACAGTGAAAGTGACTGTACAGTAAGCTGTACAGCGAAAGCAATGGCTGTCTAGGGAATGATCACATTCACATTGCACCTTCACAGAGTCATACACTGTGAAGCCATCTGATTTTGAAGGACTGCTTGTTCCTCTCGCTGGGGGTGCAATGTGCATGTGCTGGTCTGGATCTGTATGTATGCGTGTGTGTATTACAACATGTTAAATTTGTGCGTGCATGCCTGGTTTAACCACTTTACTAAAACCCACTCCCTAAAGCATGATGCCAGTATCAGTGACTGGCAGAACACTGTACGAGACCTGATGCTGTCAGCTGGAAATGAAGTTTACTTTTCTGTTCCAGAGTGATATGGAGAAACTAGAAGGTCTCCCTGTTTCTCCCTTTATGGACAGAGATAAAGTGACGAAGCCGTCGTCTCAGACAGGATTCATTCGCTTCGTCCTGTTTCCTCTGTTCATGGAGCTCGCTAACCTCTTCCCTAATCTGGAGGTGAGGAGAATGCCCTGTCCCTTTCTATACTCACTAACAATGAAAACAACGATTCAGAGCACCTGTACTGTAGCGGTGAGGAGAATGCCCTGTCCCTTTCTATACTCACTAACAATGAAAACAACGATTCAGAGCACCTGTACTGTAGCGGTGAGGAGAATGCCCTGTCCCTTTCTATACTCACTAACAGTGAAAAGAACGATTCAGAGCACCTGGTACTGTAGCGGTGAGGAGAATGCCCTGTCCCTTTCTATACTCACTAACAATGAAAAGAATGATTCAGAGCACCTGTACTGTAGCGGTGAGGAGAATGCCCTGTCCCTTTCTATACTCACTAACAGTGAAAAGAACGATTCAGAGAACCTGGTACTGTAGCGGTGAGGAGAATGCCCTGTCCCTTTCTATACTCACTAACAATGAAAAGAATGATTCAGAGCACCTGTACTGTAGTGGTGATAAGAATGCCCTGTCCCTTTCTATACTCACTAACAATGAAAAGAACGATTCAGAGCACCTGGTACTGTAGCGGTGAGGAGAATGCCCTGTCCCTTTCTATACTCACTAACAATGAAAAGAACAATTCAGAGCACCTGTACTGTAGTGGTGAGGAGAATGCCCTGTCCCTTTCTATACTCACTAACAATGAAAAGAATGATTCAGAGCACCTGTACTGTAGCGGTGAGGAGAATGCCCTGTCCCTTTCTATACTCACTAACAGTGAAAAGAACAATTCAGAGCACCTGTACTGTAGCGGTGAGGAGAATGCCCTGTCCCTTTCTATACTCACTAACAATGAAAAGAATGATTCAGAGCACCTGGTACTGTAGTGCACAGATGGCCACTGTTTGCGTGATGTTGAGCATTGCAAAAGGCTTTTGTAAAGCTCCTTCAAACAACCCGTGTTCATCTGTGCGACAGCCTTGTAAGATTGCACATGGTAATGTCACTCACTGTGGTTTATAACGGCATGCTTTTGTATTACCTTTGTAAAACAAACCCTACAGCTGTGCGCATGCAACTGGGTGCCATTATATAACATGGGTAAAGAACATACCAGTGCGCTGGTACAGTATATGCCTGTGTTTGATTTGCAATGCGCTGGTACAATATATGCCTGTGTTTCATTTGCAGTGCGCTGGTACAGTATATGCCTGTGTTTGATTTGCAATGCGCTGGTACAATATATGCCTGTGTTTCATTTGCAGTGCGCTGGTACAGTATATGCCCGTGTTTGCCATACAATCAAGATTCTATGTTTGGACCTTGATGAAAGTCTTGTGGAAACATCTGTAACAATAACTGCAATATCTCATCAGCTGTACCAATCCACTGGCCTGCAGCCACTATTGAATTCTTCTTTGCTTGCCACTGTCTTTCAGCAACACATTATCGACCCTGTCCGGAAAGCTCTGGATTACTACACAGAGATGGAGAAGGCACTGGAGAAGGAAAAGAAGGAGAAGCAGAACCGAGCCCAGAGCGAAAAGGCAGCCAAAGAGAAAAGCATGATGACCAGCCAGCTGGAACCCAAGAAACCAGCCAATGGGAACCTTCCCAAACCAGGGGGTTCCAGCACCGCCAAACCCAACCCACCGGCAGCACCCACCCTGAAACACATCGACAAATAGCATTGACCAGCCTCTGTCTGACTACTGTTCCACACCAACACAAGAAATAGCATTGACCAGCCTCTGTCTGACTACTGTTCCACACCAACACAAGAAATAGCATTGAACAGCCTCTGTCTTACTGCTGCTTCACACCAACACAAGAAATAGCATTGAACAGCCTCTGTCTTACTGCTGTTCCACACCAACACAAGAAATAGCATTGAACAGCCTCTGTCTTACTGCTGCTTCACACCAACACAAGAAATAGCATTGAACAGCCTCTGTCTTACTGCTGCTCCACACCAACACAAGAAATAGCATTGACCAGCCTCTGTCTTACTGCTGCTTCACACCAACACAAGAAATAGCATTGACCAGCCTCTGTCTGACTACTGTTCCACACCAGCACAAGAAATAGCATTGACCAGCCTCTGTCTGACTACTGTTCCACACCAGCACAAGAAATAGCATTGAACAGCCTCTGTCTGACTACTGTTCCACACCAGCACAAGAAATAGCATTGACCAGCCTCTGTCTGACTGCTGCTCCACACCAACACAAGAAATAGCATTAACCAGCCTCTGGCATTCTGGTAAGTGTAGTCCGTCCCCATCAACCCTCCATTCCGCCCATCAACGCTCCATTCCACACCAACACTTCATTCCACCCACCAACGCTCCATTCCGCCCATCAACGCTCCATTCCGCCCATCAACGCTCCATTCCACACCAACGCTTCATTCCACCCACCAACGCTCCATTCCGCCCATCAACGCTCCATTCCACACCAACGCTTCATTCCACCCACCAACGCTCCATTCCGCCCATCAACGCTCCATTCCGCCTATCAGTGCTCCATTCCGCCTATCAGTGCTCCATTCCATCCATCAACGCTCCATTCCATCTATCAACGCTCCATTCCGCCCATCAATGCTCCATTCCGCCTATCAATGCTCCATTCCATCAATCAACGCTCCATTCCTCCTATCAACGCTCCATTCCGCCTATCAACGCTCCATTCCGCCTATCAACGCTCTGTTCCACCTATCAACACTCCGTTCAATCCATCAACGCTCCATTCCACCTATCAACGCTCCATTCAGTCCATCAACGCTCCATTCAGTCCATCAACGCTCCATTCCGTCCACCAACGCTCCATTCAGTCCATCAACGCTCCATTCAGTCCATCAACGCTCCATTCCGCCTATCAACGCTCCATTCCATCAATCAACTCTCCATTCCATCCATCAACGCTCCATTCCGCCTATCAACGCTCCATTCAGTCCATCAACACTCCATTCCATCCACCAACGCTCCATTCCATCTATCAATGCTCCATTCCATCCATCAACACTCCATTCCATCTATCAACGCTCCATTCAGTCCATCAACACTCCATTCCATCCACCAACGCTCCATTCCATCTATCAATGCTCCATTCCATCCATCAACACTCCATTCCATCTATCAACGCTCCATTCAGTCCATCAACGCTCCATTCAGTCCATCAGCTCACTCATTACCGCGCCATTCAGTCCATCCATGCTCCGTTCAGCCCATCAAGGCTCCATTCTGTTGTTACAGAAAGGGGCTTGTTACCAGGAGGTTCCCAGTTTAAATCCGGCTCAGCCATTGACCCACTGTGTGGGACCCTGGGCAAGTTTCTTTACCTCCACGTAAAATCGAGGTCCTATTGTAAGTGATTTTGCAGCAGCAGTTGTTGATGCATAGTTCACCCCCTAGTCTCTGTAAGTCGCTTTTGATGAAAGTGTCTGCTAAATGACTCATTAATAATAATAATAATAATAATAATAATAATAATAATAATAATAATAATTCTATCAATTCTATGTAATTGGATCGACAACTTTCACAGGCTTTCTAGTGACCCAATGTCAGCAACACAACCGGGCAGTGTCTGGCGTGTCAAAAGCCAACAGCATTAATCTTGAGTTGGAAGAAAACTCTGCCAGCAGGGGTCGCTGTTGGTAACGGGGTTTACAGTTAGAGCGATACATCTGAAAAACAAACACAACTTTATCCTCAAAATCTATATTTTGTGAATTTATTTTTAAAAGTCTGTTCTCTGTAAAATGCTGTGAACATGTTTCTGCCCTTTGTATAGTTTATCAATGATACGATTGTGACATTTTGAATTAAAAATATTAATATGAATAACTGAAAATATCAATGATACGATTGTGACATTTTGAATTAAAAATATTAATATGAATAACTGAAAATAAATGTCTACATTTCCCTTTCCACATAATTACCGGAGCTCTTGTCTCGTTCATGGTTATACTGTATTTACATGATCCTGCTGTAGATAGATGGGTTTTAGAAAGGGTTCACATTTCAACACATTGGGTTGTTTTTTTTTTTTTTTTAAAGATGCGCCAATCTGGATTTGGTGGCACATTATAAATGGCATTTTAGAAATGTTCCTGGAAATCTCAAACAATATCCCTTATAAACATGTACTGTAGGCATGCATGTATTGAATACAATGTAGTTATTGTCCACACTCACTCTCCTGAAGTCTTTGATATGCACCACCTCATCTTCCAGGACACTAATTTACTGCTATTATAGGACTTAATCACAGAACACATCCAGTGATACAGTTCCTAGGGTGACATTTAGATCCTTTAAATGGTTCGATACCGAATTGAATTTACACAGCTGGGCACGCTAGAAAAGGCATCTTGTTACTTTAGACCTTGGTGCATGGCTAGTGTATATTTACACATTCAAGGTAACCGCATCCCCTCTGTGAAACCTATTGATTACCTTACATGTGCTCTGTTTCATTCGTTTGCTTTCAATACTCAAAAGCATGGCAGTAACACTATTTTTGAATTATAATGTATGCCAAAGTGTTTTTTTTTTCATCACATGAATTGTATGGTTTTGAACTTGTATAATGTGCTTGTAAAAGGAGACCTCAATCAGTGCTGTGTTTGTCAGTCAGGAGCTGCATGCGTGTGGAGCAGACACTGAATCATGCACCTGTTGCTTAAGAGTTTCCATTACTGCCCAAGAACCTTAGAATTACAGGGTTATTGTTCACATCCTTACCTCAGCAAACCTGATTGCCAACTTTGGATGACAAGAGAGAAAAGAGTTCCAAAGAAAAGTTTGGACAGTCAGCGTTTACATATAACTTGTATAACAGGAACGTTGTGTTTAAAGAAACAAAATGAAAAGCAGGAGTCTGCTTTGATTCTCCTGACAGCGCAGTGCGTGCACTAAACACAATGAAAGGGCTTCAGAAATGGAAATAGCATCTTTTCATGGAAGCACTTTGTGTGACGTTGAGAGACCGCTCTGTTCGATTGCGTAGACATGCTTTATTTCTGTTTTGTTCTTTTGTAAATGTGAAAATAGCTTAAACTGTTTTAGAAAGTGCACTAGTTGTTGTCGGGGTGTATGTTCAGCAATAAGATTTAATGTTCTATTTTTGGACTGATTTGTAAAGCCTGTTCAAAAATGTAATGAAAAAAGCCTTTAATAAAAGATATGTGAAGCTGATTAAACAGTCTGAGCCTGGTTCAGGATCATACAAGCGGAACAAAACACACTGATGGCTTAGCATTGTTTCATTGTGCACTGCACCTCCTGCCATCGTGAAGCTTTCCTCTTGTATCCTAAGCCCTCTTTTATTATTGCTACTGCAATACCTATCCAGTTTGGATACCACAAAACACCATAAGCATGAGGTCCAACCAAGACCTACATATTCATTTGAAATCTTTTTTAATATTCCATCGTGCTTTGTGGCTCTGAGATATTCACTGGTACTCGATGCATGTCAGGCTACACAATACAAAATACAATAATTATAGCATCCAAGCTGGTGGGTAGAGTAAGCAGGCAGGCAGTGGGCTTGGCTGTTTGGATGTGAGTCAGTACATGCTTCACACACACGGGCTGCTGTGGTACCGACAGACTCCTATTGCATAGCAGCTTGATCCATTCCTGGATTTATAGTGAGTGTAATAAGACACAACTGAGCTTGTTGTTACCTATACACTGTGGCTTATCAAGCACATATTAAAACCTGGAAGGGGTAAAGCTGCTGTGCAGTAGGAGTGTCCATCCCTGCTGTAACCCTAAAGAAACAATGAGGTCATCCCACCCCTCAGCTGCGCTGTATACAAACTGCCTCCAGTTGCAGCGTTACTCCAGTTGTCTGTTTGGGTCACAAGCTGTCCTGTTCAGACTCTTCAGAATCCACGTGTCCCAAAAGCATTCAGGAAGAGAAGACTGGAATCACCACTCATGTTGTCATATTTGCTGTAAACCAAGGGCACTTGTAAGATAATACTCTCTTGGTATTCCAGAAGCGGTTCAAATTTATGACAAGACATGTTTACAACTCACTTTTTATATAATTCACAGTATTTCACACAAAAGGCAATGCTAACTTAAAGGTCTCTTAAATTTACCAAAAAAAACCCCACAAGAATAATAATGATACGAGTTTAAACTTAAAAAACGTTCACCATCGTGTTGAGATTTCATGGAGGTTGCTGTAACTATTCTAATAGATACATTATAATGTTTCCATAAAGGTGCACACGGCTTCATCACACGCAGGCTGTGGGGGCTCTTTGAGATCCAGTCAGTGCTGTGCTCCACACGGTTTCTATGCTCTGAACTGGTACAGTGCTGCAGTGCTTCATCACACACAGGCTCTTTGAGATCCAGTCAGTGCTGTGCTCCACACGGTTTCTATGCTCATGATGTTAGGATGGGGACTGGGAATACAATGAAGAATTACATGTGTCCTGTACATTTTAAACTAGGACAAGTTAAGAGAACCGATTGCATGGCAAACATCTGTTAAGATATTTAGTGAATACATCCTTGCTGTATAGATGGGGACTCTTAAGTTTGTTTGGCTCACACACTGGTCTTTCGATCAGTGTCACGATTATTTGTATTTTCTGTTAGCCTCTATCAATACTCCATAGCAGCCAACACTGAAGGGGTTAAGAGGTGATGACATCACAAGCTTCTAACACAAGTCTGCTGAACACAAGCTGACTGGGGTGAAAAAACGAATTCCTAGCATAAATACCAGGATACTGCCAAACTCTGAGAGCAATATTGCCCATTTCAAATACTCCTGGCAGGGCTGTAGAAGAGTTTACACAGACGCATGGACAACATGATACTCAGTAAGATTGCGTCAGGAGCAAGCCATCAGTTGATTTATGACCCTTGGGTAATAACAACATAAAACAGTAATGTGATTATTTTTAAAAATGGATTTGCAAACAAAACAGTATGTTCACCATGTTACATAAATCCAAAGGCGTTCTAGAATACTTTGAGCCCATTCATTTAAACCTGTTATGTGTTTTGTTCACAGTACCTTTTACATTATTTATGTTGGATGAAATGCCTTCTTTTTTTTTGCTTTTTCCAGATTCTGCTGCAGATGCAACATGAAAATAAATATTATTGCTATTGGATGGGGAGCTCAAATACAGTGATAAAAGTAGACAGAACTACAGATTCAACAGAAATAACTCTCCCTTTGTCCTGAACACTAACACATTTGCAGTGAGACAAACAAAAAGATTTCAGAGAAGAGTTTAGTGTCACAGTTCATATGGTATGCTCCATATTTTCAGTAGCTTGTGCACGTTCACAAAATAACATTGTTACCCCTTATTAATTATCACTCAGGCTTGATAGTTTAAGAACTTAACATAGAAACCAAACAGGAAGAATATATCTTTTCAGTGCTGATCATGGTGTTAGGAGCAGGTCTGCACAGTGCTGATCATGATGTTAGGAGTGGGTCTGCTCAGTGTGATGTTAGGAGTGGGTATGCACAGTGCTGATCATGATGTTAGGAGTAGGTCTGCACAGTGCTGATCATGATGTTAGGAGCAGGTCTGCACAGTGCTGATCATGATGTTAGGAGTGGGTATGCACAGTGCTGATCATGGTGTTAGGAGCAGGTCTGCACAGTGCTGATCATGATGTTAGGAGCGGGTCTGCACAGTGCTGATCATGGTGTTAGGAGCGGGTCTGCACAGTGCTGATCATGATGTTAGGAGTGGGTCTGCACAGTGCTGATCATGATGTTAGGAGTGGGTCTGCACAGTGCTGATCATGATGTTAGGAGTGGGTCTGCACAGTGCTGATCATGATGTTAGGAGCGGGTCTGCACAGTGCTGATCATGGTGTTAGGAGCAGGTCTGCACAGTGCTGATCATGATGTTAGGAGCAGGTCTGCACAGTGCTGATCATGATGTTAGGAGCAGGTCTGCACAGTGCTGATCATGATGTTAGGCGCAGGTCTGCACAGTGCTGATCATGATGTTAGGAGCGGGTCTGCACAGTGCTGATCATGATGTTAGGAGTGGGTCTGCACAGTGCTGATCATGATGTTAGGAGTGGGTCTGCACAGTGCTGATCATGATGTTAGGAGCGGGTCTGCACAGTGCTGATCATGATGTTAGGAGTGGGTCTGCACAGTGCTGATCATGGTGTTAGGAGCGGGTCTGCACAGTGCTGATCATGATGTTAGGAGCAGGTCTGCACAGTGCTGATCATGATGTTAGGAGCAGGTCTGCACAGTGCTGATCATGATGTTAGGAGCGGGTCTGCACAGTGCTGATCATGATGTTAGGAGCGGGTCTGCACAGTGCTGATCATGATGTTAGGAGCGGGTCTGCACAGTGCTGATCATGATGTTAGGAGCGGGTCTGCACAGTGCTGATCATGATGTTAGGAGCGGGTCTGCACAGTGCTGATCATGATGTTAGGCGCAGGTCTGCACAGTGCTGATCATGATGTTAGGAGCGGGTCTGCACAGTGCTGATCATGATGTTAGGAGCGGGTCTGCACAGTGCTGATCATGATGTTCGGCATGGCGTTGCGCCTCTTCTTCCAGAGACCCAGCTCGCGGGAGTACCTCTTGACTTGGCGGAACCACTGCAGCGTCCGGGACCTCTCGGCCGCTCGGAGCACGAAGGCCTCACGCTGGATGTCGAGCAGCTCGAAGGTGTCGTCACAGTCTGGGTCTGCGGACACCACGCAGTTGCTGAGACGGACGGGTTCCCTGAGCATTGCCAACTTCCCGCTGCTCTTGTCCTTGATGAGCACCAGGACCGCCTCCCTCACGGGCTTCCGCTGGGCGAAGCTGTCCGAAGATGCCCCCCCGTCGAGGTTCATGTGGATCATCAGCAGCACATGCATGCTCTGGAACTTCAGGGCCTTGCTGCCCTTCCTGACCCACTGCCCGTCCACGGGCTGGGACAGCTGCATCTGGCCTTCCATGATGAAGCGCGTGCTCTCCCGCAGCCAGCCCGCACTCTTCAAGGAAAGCTCCCTCATCTCGATGTTGATCACATCCTTGGTCTTGCGGCTGTCCCGACGGAAGGAGCGCAGGGACCAGGAGCCGCCCTCCTGCTTGCTCTTCATGTTGATGTGCTCCAGGTGGGACTCCACGCGGCTCTTGGCCTCTCGCAGGCTGCTGTGGTCCGGGTGCTTCTCTGTGGTGGCTTTGCTGATCCGGCTCAGCAGTAAGGGATACTTGGTGACTCTCTGCAGCGGCGCCATCAGGAAGGACCGCAGGTTCATGCGCCGCAGAGCGCTGTTATCGTTTTGGGAGACGTCGAGAAAGATCCTGTAACAACAACAAAAAACAAACAAAAGAAGAACATTAATAGCGTATGTAACGTACATGAAATCAGCAACAATTATGAAAACCATTCATGAAATGTACCTATATCAACTATATATGAAATAATATTTAATCAAAAAAAGTATTATATAGAAAACAATATTGTAGTAATAAAAAAAACCAGTATTCTGATCATAAATACAGCAGTAAAGATGGATAGGTGAAACATTTTACTACTAAGCCCAGTCTATTCTGTACAGGCACTGTGATTGAAGCCTGACTTTGCTACACCCTCACAATGTGGTTTAGTTCTCCACACCTCAGCAGCTCTTTCTCTTTCTCCAAGGTGTTGAGCATGTTGATTGAAGTGGATTGCTGGAGACAGTAGGTCTGAAATGCTGGAAGCATATTGAAAAACTCTAAAAATATCTCGCCAATGCACACACTCAGAAGATCTTCATCTCCCTGCAAAAAAACAAACAAACATTGACAGACACACTGTAAGCACTGAAGAGAGTGAGTCACAGCACTCCAGAGAAAAACAAAGTGAGACAAATAATGTAACTGGACCACACTGTGGCTCACACCACCATCTGAGATTTGTTTTATACAGTAGAAAATACGATTCTTTGTCTTGGCTTGTATTGTGTCTTTGGTTTGTTGACAGTACAAAATCCAGAGTATGGTGTTGCCAGCTCACCTGATCGATACCAGCTTGCAGAAGCTCTGTGAACTTCTCATTCACTTCTAGGAGTTCCTGGACATTGCTGAACACCACAGACAGCTGCTCGGAGGTCAGGAGTCCAGCCGTCTGCATGGGGATGTAAAACTCCTCCCTGATGATCCTCAGATCCTCCCCGTAGCTGCACTCCGTGCTCATGAACTCCAGGATGGCCTCCTTGCGTTCGATCCTCAGCTTCGCACATTTATCACACAGACTGTCCCTCCTGCCCGCCCCAGGCTCTGACACCGAGTCCCGCTCCCCGCAGTCCGAGCACGGTCTGTGAGACTCCCAGGCTTTAATGTCTGTCTGCCTCTTCCTCCAGTTCTTGGCCATGGCTGTTCCGATGCCGCTGTCCGCTCGCTCCACCTCGCTCCGCAGCTCCTCCTCTTCCTCCTCCTCCTTGTCATCGGTCAGCCCCACGACCCCGCTGTCGCTGCTCAGGCTGCTCCAGCGCTGCTTGGCTCGGTGGGGGGTGTTTGGGCTGCCCCCGTCCTGCCCCGTCCTACCCAGGCTGTTCATGTTCGCTTTGGCAACAACCGGACCTGGGGAGAAAGCAGGTTCAATTTTTGTGGACTTGAATTAAAAGGGTTTCTACTTTTGAGAGCAGGCAACGGTTAAAGCAATACAGACAAGCCGCATCTACAGTGCTGTATAGTAAGACCACAGCCTCTAGAAATATTAAAACAATTGCTACATGTTAACTGAAGATAGAATGCAGAGTCGCAAATAGAATGCAGAATGACATATAGAATGCAGAGTAGCATATAGAATGCAGAGTGGCATATAGAATGCACAGTAGCATATAGAATGCAGAGTGGCATATAGAATGCACAGTGGCATATAGAATGCAGAGTGGCATATAGAATGCAGAGTAGCATATAGAATGCACAGTAGCATATAGAATGAACAGTAGCATATAGAATGCACAGTAGCATATAGAATGCACAGTAGTGTGTACGGGCACTTTTTTTCTCAATTCAAACATTGGTCTAGCAAAGAATCCGGCTCAAGTCAAAACTAATGTGAGTTTGATGTCTATTCGTCCAAATCACGAAACTACCATACTCTGAATAGAGAGGCCCCAGACTATTGCACGCTCTGCCTTTGTCTGTCCCAATGTGTTGCGCTGTGTTTTCAGCTCGTACCGGCCTCTCTCTCCTGGTGCCGTCGCTGGCTGTGAAGCCGGGCTGCTGCGGCGATCTTCATCTCCAGCTGCTTCCTCTTGGCAGCGTCGGCAGGCATGGGGTCGCTGAAGTGGGGCCGCAGCCGGCACTCTCTCTGAGCCTTCACGGACTCGGAGGCGTCAGAGGCAGCGTCTGAGCTGGATCTCCGGCAAGCAGGGCTGGGGTGCTGAAAGGACAGTGGAGGGGACACCTTGAAAAGGGAGCAGTTCTGCAGGGTGAATATTTCTATTTTGTTTCTCTATATGTGTATATATGTCTGTCTGTCTGTACGTATATGCGTGTGTGTGTGTGTGTGTGTGTGTGTGTGTGTGTATGTATGGCTCTTTAGATCAATACCTACTCTATGCAACATGGTTGACACGATATTTTGAAACCTGTTTCTGAGCCTGGCAGGCAGATCCAGGTGTTAACCCATACTGGCAGTTTTGCAAAACAGAAATCATCTTGGATAAGGAGAGGTCAAGCATGCTGTTGTTTTATTGGTGGCAGTATGCAGGTAGATGCATGTTATAAGCAACTGAAACAAAAGCCCTTAAGATTAGTCATTACATTGCACAGATTTTACAGATTTAATGACATTAGACTGCACAGGCATGCAGAGTTACAGAGGGTCTCAGTCTACAGTGCTTTAGAAATGAAAAAGAAAAGGAGAGATTTCTTTAAGATGACGCTCTCCGTGTCATCTTCTCACTATGTATTCTGATCATGCATTGCACAATACAACACATTGCCACACAGCCGAGTGCCACTTCACTAGCATTACCAGATCTTTTTGCTGTTTGATTTTTAAACTGACTGGGCAGTGTCTCCCCAGGTAAAGGTCGATAATGTTAAAGCTCTCTGGCTGGGCAGTGTCTCTCCAGGTAAAGGCTGATAATGTTAAAGCATTCTTACACATGGTTCTGCAGGTTGTGCTCCAGAAGGCTGGATATTTGACTCCGTGCTGCAGGCCTTCGTTGTCATGGAAACCGCTCTGGATTGATTGTTTTCCCCTTGAGCAGTGATGTCAGCTTTGTCATGTGAGGCCGTGACCGGAGCCTCGGCAGCGGTTTCTACACTGCAGCTGGGGACAATAAGACAGCAGGCCCTGAATTATTACCCCTCTACTAACGAAGCCCTTTACAATAACACACCGCTCATTAAATAGCCATTACAATATCACACAGCTCTCTAAATAGCCATTAAAATACCACACAGCTCTTTAAATTGCTATTACAATATCACACTGCTCAATAAATAGCCATTATAATATCACACATCTCTTTAAATAGCCATTACAATATCACACTGTTCTTCACACAGCCATTACAATATCACACAGCTCTTTAAATATCCATTACAATATAACAGCACTCTTTAAACAGCCATTACAATATCACACACGTCTTTAAATAGCCATTACAATATCACACATCTCTTTAAATAGCTATTACAATATCACACATCTCTCTAAATAGCCATTAAAATATCACACTGCTCTTTAAATAGCCATTACAATATCACACTGCTCTTTAAATATCCATTACAATATAACAGCACTCTTTAAACAGCCATTACAATATCACACACGTCTTTAAATAGCCATTACAATATCACACACCTCTTTAAATATACATTACAATACCACACTGCTCTTTAAATAGCCATTACAATATCACACTGCTCTTCAAACAGCCATTACAATATCACACAGCTCTTTAAATAGCCATTACAATGTCACACATCTCTTTAAATATACATTACAATATCACACTGCTCTTTAAATATACATTACAATTAGGTATGAGGAAAGGTCATCCTCAACTTCAACTGCGTGGTGAAAAATCAATCAGATCTTATATCTTCATGAACTCATTTGGATCTGTTTTTATTTTTCTTAGGGAAAGAAAAAGAAAAAAGAAAAGAATGTTCCATACAATGTGGGTCTGTGCT
Source organism: Polyodon spathula (assembly GCF_017654505.1). NCBI lineage: Eukaryota > Metazoa > Chordata > Actinopteri > Acipenseriformes > Polyodontidae > Polyodon > Polyodon spathula. Next base: position 48,550,279 of record NC_054543.1, read on the forward strand.
AAAAACAGAGACAAACAGCTGCCTAGGTAGATAAGTAGACAGACAGACAGGCAGGGACAGGGAGAGATTCGCTTAGCTAGGCTGAAACTCATTTCAAAGCGGATTCACGCAATAGGATGCAATGCATTGTGTTTTCTGTAGCTTTGATCATCTTGAGCCATTCAGTGAAGACACATTAATGATTCATAGGTTGCGAGTTGCATTTGGATCAAAACTATCCACAGGGACACATACAGGACAAAAAAACACGATCACAACCACTCTGTTGTATTTCACATAGAAGAAATCCTCTGATGCATAAATGTGTTATTATTACTAGTCCAAGTATTAGATATGTTAATAGACTACTCCCCCAAAACAGCAAAGCTGTACATTGCCTGTACCCACCTGACCAGGAAATATTGCCAAGGGCTTCAGAACCACTTAGAAAAATGACACAAGAAAGAGAGAAATAGCATCGTTACAGTGTCACCCCAACAAAGAGAAATAGCATCGTTACAGTGTCACCCCAACAAAGAGAAATATCATTGTTACAGTGTCACCCCAACACAGAGAAACAGCATCGTTACAGTGTCACCCCAACACAGTGAAACAGCATCGTTACAGTGTCACCCCAACACAGAGAAACAGCATCGTTACAGTGTCACCCCAACACAGAGAAACAGCATCGTTACAGTGTCACCCCAACACAGAGAAACAGCATCGTTACAGTGTCACCCCAACACAGAGAAACAGCATCGTTACAGTGTCACCCCAACACAGAGAAACATCATCGTTACAGTGTCACCCCAACACAGAGAAACAGCATCGTTACAGTGTCACCCCAACACAGAGAAACAGCATCGTTACAGTGTCACCCCAACACAGAGAAACAGCATCGTTACAGTGTCACCCCAACACAGAGAAACAGCATCGTTACAGTGTCACCCCAACACAGAGAAACAGCATCGTTACAGTGTCACCCCAACACAGAGAAACAGCATCGTTACAGTGTCACCCCAACACAGAGAAACAGCATCGTTACAGTGTCACCCCAACACAGAGAAACAGCATCGTTACAGTGTCACCCCAACACAGAGAAACAGCATCGTTACAGTGTCACCCCAACACAGAGAAACAGCATCGTTACAGTGTCACCCCAACACAGAGAAACAGCATCGTTACAGTGTCACCCCAACACAGAGAAACAGCATCGTTACAGTGTCACCCCAACACAGAGAAACAGCATCGTTACAGTGTCACCCCAACACAGAGAAACAGCATCGTTACAGTGTCACCCCAACACAGAGAAACAGCATCGTTACAGTGTCACCCCAACACAGAGAAACAGCATCGTTACAGTGTCACCCCAACACAGAGAAACAGCATCGTTACATTGTCTTGAAATGAGTGTATTATGACTATCAGGATTCCAGACGCCCTTCCTCGCACAGCGTCGAGGACTCGCCTCCATCAAGGCCCCTAGTTTTATGCAATTTGGGGAAATTTACTAAGTGTCGTACTTTATCCTCTAAGAGGTTTAGCCCATCACGTGGATCGTCCTAACTTATCAGGTTTTCATTGCTCCTTGATGAGCCAATCAAATTCCCCAACCTTAGTGATTCGCTTCGTTGTAGGTGGGTATCGATACATATTATACCAAAGATCGCTGTTCCTCTTCTCTTTTCTTTTTACTCAAAAACTCTAGATCCTGATTTACCTATCTCTCTAGATTGCCCGTTCCCATCGAAATTTTTCTCCCTCTGGTTTTCCCGCAGCCAATGCCAGTTCGGGATAGTTTCCCCCCAACCAAATCTCACCCAATGTTGTCAGTCCTTTGTTCTTATTCTCACCTTCTTATTTGTTGTTGTTGAGGATGATGTTCTAATGTATTTAGTCTTCTATTTTGCATCTGTGCCAGGCTTTTTTGTGTGTGACCCCAACACAGAGAAACAGCATCGTTACAGTGTCACCCCAACACAGAGAAACAGCATCGTTACAGTGTCACCCCAACACAGAGAAACAGCATCGTTACAGTGTCACCCCAACACAGAGAAACAGCATCGTTACAGTGTCACCCCAACACAGAGAAACAGCATCGTTACAGTGTCACCCCAACACAGAGAAACAGCATCGTTACAGTGTCACCCCAACACAGAGAAACAGCATCGTTACAGTGTCACCCCAACACAGAGAAACAGCATCGTTACAGTGTCACCCCAACACAGAGAAATCGTTACAGAGACGATTTTAATCACAAACACATTTTAAGACTGCTTTGAACATCGTCGTACATGCTGATTATCAAAAGGAATCCTAGAATCGCTTCCTTTTCTGCTAAATCTAATGTAGAGCAGATGGTTTTGTCTCTTGAAATAAATGTGATCCACATTGATGAATTTCTTCTGCAACATGAGCCATGCAGCGACATTGCGTACCTTGTGGAAGGCAAGCTTGGCGATGAGACATTCATTATCTCAGTCAATTAAACACAGCAGAACTGATCAGCATTAAACTGCACAACCTGATCATGGTCAGTGCGTCACAGGTTTCACGTTTCAGAAAGATCAGATGGGCTTGTGTGCTTTCACTGCCAGTATGAAATGTGTCAGAAACAATGAAACATGCCCTTTTTATAAATCCCTTGACATGGGAAAGCTATCTCTGAGAACAGCCTGGAGGAGTGAACATAATTCCAGGTAATAACACACTCCATAACACAATACAGCCTAACCCTAACAACACTCTCCATAACACAGTACAGCCTAACCCTAACAACACACTCCATAACACAATACAGCCTAACCCTAACAACACACTCCATAACACAATACAGCCTAACCCTAACAACACACTCCATAACACAATACAGCCTAACCCTAACAACACACTCCATAACACAATACAGCCTAACCCTAACAACACACTCCATAACACAACAACACTCTCCATAACCCAATACAGCCTAACCCTAACAACACTCTCCATAACACAACAACACACTCCATAACACAATACAGCCTAAACAGTGCTCAAAGCATCACATTGCATCTCGTTTCCAAGCAGGTCCAGCACATTTTTACTGAATCCCCTTTCTGTTTTATTCTGCTCTTCACATGGGGGTGCTGTACCCCACGCCCCAGGGCAAAGTGCACTGCCCTTTGTACAGCCCTCATTAAAGCCACTGCCATTACCTGTTAATATGAGCTACCAGTAAGTGCTATGTAATTATGGACGAGCCAGCCCCTCATTGTAATGAATGAACAGAAACGTACTGTCTCATGTACTGCACACATGCTTCTTTTAAAGCAGCCGCTTGTGTTGTAGCAACAATATCCCATTGATTACTCATTCCTGACAAGGTTTGTGATTAGAGGAATTCACAACCACATCATTGGAAAATAACGGCAGAAGTGTAGATGTAAAGCTAAATGATACGTTTCACATTGCCTCATGTTACCTTGGGTAAGATTGCCCCATGTATATGCTGCATCAGGTAAGTTTTGGCTCATGGTTGATGGACTGTAATTATAGTTCAGATTGTCAGGAAAAGGTTAAGAAAGCTGCTGTCCGTGCAGCGCTGTGTAAGAATGATTCTAGAGCCTGGCTGAGGAAAGATACTGTCCATGCAGCGCTGTGTAAGAATGATTCTAGAGCCTGGCTGAGGAAAGATACTGTCCATGCAGCGCTGTGTAAGAATGATTCTAGAGCCTGGCTGAGGAAAGATACTGTCCATGCAGCGCTGTGTAAGAATGATTCTAGAGCCTGGCTGAGGAAAGATACTGTCCGTGCAGCGCTGTGTAAGAATGATTCTAGTGCACGGCTGAGGAAAGATACTGTCCATGCAGCGCTGTGTAAGAATGATTCTAGTGCACTGCTGAGGAAAGATACTGTCCATGCAGCGCTGTGTAAGAATGATTCTAGTGCACTGCTGAGGAAAGATACTGTCCATGCAGCGCTGTGTAAGAATGATTCTAGTGCCTGGCTGAGGAAAGATACTGTCCATGCAGCGCTGTGTAAGAATGATTCTAGAGCACCGCTGAGGAAAGATACTGTCCATGCAGAGCTGTGTAAGAATGATTCTAGTGCACTGCTGAGGAAAGATACTGTCCGTGCAGCGCTGTGTAAGAATGATTCTAGTGCCTGGCTGAGGAAAGATACTGTCCATGCAGCGCTGTGTAAGAATGATTCTAGAGCACCGCTGAGGAAAGATACTGTCCATGCAGCGCTGTGTAAGAATGATTCTAGAGCCTGGCTGAGGAAAGATACTGTCCATGCAGCGCTGTGTAAGAATGATTCTAGTGCCTGGCTGAGGAAAGATACTGTCCGTGCAGCGCTGTGTAAGAATGATTCTAGTGCATTGCTGAGGAAAGATACTGTCCATGCAGCGCTGTGTAAGAATGATTCTAGTGCATTGCTGAGGAAAGATACTGTCCATGCAGCGCTGTGTAAGAATGATTCTAGTGCATTGCTGAGGAAAGATACTGTCCGTGCAGCGCTGTGTAAGAATGATTCTAGTGCATTGCTGAGGAAAGATACTGTCCATGCAGCGCTGTGTAAGAATGATTCTAGTGCACTGCTGAGGAAAGATACTGTCCGTGCAGCGCTGTGTAAGAATGATTCTAGTGCATTGCTGAGGAAAGATACTGTCCATGCAGCGCTGTGTAAGAATAATTCTAGTGCATTGCTGAGGAAAGATACTGTCCATGCAGCGCTGTGTAAGAATGATTCTAGTGCACCGCTGAGGAAAGATACTGTCCATGCAGCGCTGTGTAAGAATAATTCTAGTGCATTGCTGAGGAAAGATACTGTCCATGCAGCGCTGTGTAAGAATGATTCTAGTGCATTGCTGAGGAAAGATACTGTCAGTGCAGCGCTGTGTAAGAATGATTCTAGTGCACTGCTGAGGAAAGATACTGTCCATGCAGCGCTGTGTAAGAATGATTCTAGAGCATTGCTGAGGAAAGATACTGTCCATGCAGCGCTGTGTAAGAATGATTCTAGTGCATTGCTGAGGAAAGATACTGTCAGTGCAGCGCTGTGTAAGAATGATTCTAGTGCATTGCTGAGGAAAGATACTGTCCATGCAGCGCTGTGTAAGAATGATTCTAGTGCATTGCTGAGGAAAGATACTGTCCATGCAGCGCTGTGTAAGAATGATTCTAGTGCATTGCTGAGGAAAGATACTGTCCATGCAGCGCTGTGTAAGAATGATTCTAGTGCCTGGCTGAGGAAAGATACTGTCCGTGCAGCGCTGTGTAAGAATGATTCTAGTGCATTGCTGAGGAAAGATACTGTCCATGCAGCGCTGTGTAAGAATGATTCTAGTGCATTGCTGAGGAAAGCTACTGTCCATGCAGCGCTGTGTAAGAATGATTCTAGTGCACTGCTGAGGAAAGATACTGTCCGTGCAGCGCTGTGTAAGAATGATTCTAGTGCATTGCTGAGGAAAGATACTGTCCATGCAGCGCTGTGTAAGAATAATTCTAGTGCATTGCTGAGGAAAGATACTGTCCATGCAGCGCTGTGTAAGAATGATTCTAGTGCACCTCTGAGGAAAGATACTGTCCATGCAGCGCTGTGTAAGAATGATTCTAGTGCATTGCTGAGGAAAGATACTGTCCATGCAGCGCTGTGTAAGAATGATTCTAGTGCATTGCTGAGGAAAGATACTGTCAGTGCAGCGCTGTGTAAGAATGATTCTAGTGCATTGCTGAGGAAAGATACTGTCCATGCAGCGCTGTGTAAGAATGATTCTAGTGCACTGCTGAGGAAAGATACTGTCCGTGCAGCGCTGTGTAAGAATGATTCTAGTGCACTGCTGAGGAAAGATACTGTCCATGCAGCGCTGTGTAAGAATGATTCTAGTGCATTGCTGAGGAAAGATACTGTCCGTGCAGCGCTGTGTAAGAATGATTCTAGAGCACCGCTGAGGAAAGATACTGTCCATGCAGCGCTGTGTAAGAATGATTCTAGTGCATTGCTGAGGAAAGATACTGTCCGTGCAGCGCTGTGTAAGAATGATTCTAGTGCACTGCTGAGGAAAGATACTGTCCGTGCAGCGCTGTGTAAGAATGATTCTAGTGCACCGCTGAGGAAAGATACTGTCCGTGCAGCGCTGTGTAAGAATGATTCTAGTGCACTGCTGAGGAAAGATACTGTCCGTGCAGTAGTCTAGCGTGAGCATTTCCTCATCTTGTCTCAGACGAATGTAAACTGAATGTGAACTGCTGAAGTTCAATGGTCAATTCTCATGAATAATAATGATAGTGAGCATACCAGTGAGCGCGAGTTCATAACTATTGAAACTGAATGAAATGAGAGAGCAAATACAATAACGCAGGAGGGTTCCTTCAGGGTTTGAACTGTATAAATCAGATACGTCTGGTATGCTTTGGCTGTAGAACTCTGTAATTCCAGGTTCATTGAATCAACTTATACAATGTATACAATATGTATGGCCACATCTACAGTACCTCTGTATTGAATGGGATTACATTAAGGAGTTTTCTGTTATCTAAATTGGTTACTTATTTGAAGGTGATTATAATTAAATACTCTACCGGAGTAGGGGTGGGTCTTCAGCTGTGTTATAAAGATCACGCTGAAATGTTTTGCATTTAATGGTGGTCAGCTGAGATTGTGAGCAACGCTTTTCACTTAAAGAGCATGAACTCGAATAGTTGCAATCAGTTTATAGTTACAGTAACCTGATTGTAACTATTCCAGTTTTGTTAGATCGCACTCCAATACAGAAAGCTTATTCTTGGTTATCACTACTTATTTATTGCAGTTTTCTTGACTTACCTTTTCTTGATCAGATCGAAAGCTGAGCCAATGAACCCCTCTTTCATTCTGCAGATTTTAGCCCCGTAGCTGGACAGATCAGTCGCCTCAAGCAGCAGCGACGGGCAGCAGGTGGACTGGGTCTCGGCAGCCTGAGGCTCATCCCGAAAGGAAAAGTCTTTGCTAAATTTCTTTTTGCTCTGATGTTGGTTTACCCTACTCCCTCCCCCATGGGATAACGGAGACCTCGGAATCGGACTTGTGCATACTGGGCTGACTAGACTCTCTGATTGAAAGGTCTTGACCCCCAAGGTGCTGTCAGGGGCTGCACTGTCCTCTTGACAATTGAGCTGTTCACCCCTGCTGTCACAAGACCTGCTTTCAAATTCCAACCTTTCTGAGCAGCATCCCTGGTCTGCAGAAGAAACGTTGTTCAGGTTTTCCTGTGGAGCTGTCTGGCAGCCCCCCTCACTCGTCTGCTCTGTGGCTGGTTTACCAGCAGCCCCTTCCTTTGCCCAACAGCCTCCCTCGCTTGTCTGCTCTGTGACTGGTATACCAGCAGCCCCATCCTCTGCCCAAGAGCCTCCCTCACTTGTCTGCTCTGTGACTGGATTACCAGCAGCCCCGTCCTCTGCCCAAGAGCCTCCCTTGCTTGTCTGCTCTGTGACTGGTTTACCAGCAGCCCCGTCCTCTGCCCAAGAGCCTCCTTCGCTTTGTTTCTGAGCCACCCCCTGGACGGCTGAGGCTTGTCCGTTTTCTCTTTTCCGCATTCTCTTGAACTCCTCAAAAGTAGGGATGTGCAGCCGTCCCTTTGAGTACCTCTTCCTGCCCACAGCCGCCAGTGACAGCTCCCTGCGTTCTGCTTTGCTGCTGTGCTGCGTAATGGACTCAGACGTTCGGGATTTGACTACTTCTCCACATTGCTCCACTGAGTGGAGGTTCAGGTTTGGGGTGCTGCTCTGCCTCCGGAGCTGCAGTCTTCTCCTAACCTCCTGCTTGATCTCCTCGGGGCTGGTTATCCTGCGGGCAAACAAGGTCTTCTGCCTGTTCACTGCAGTGCTGCACTGACTCGGAGCGGAGCGCTCCTCAGGCCCCTCGCAGCAGTATATTGAACAACTGTTGATGCACTTCCTGGGAGGCCTGTTTTCAAGAGAATCCTTAGCAATTGGCTCACCCAAGGAGACTTGGGAGGGGCGTATAGGTTTCTTAGGCTCTGAGACCTTGACGCTTTGTAGTCTTAGCTTCCCTTTTAACTCTCTTATGGCATCTCCGTTCATGATCTTCTCATCCAGCGCAGGAAAGAGCCACTCTGGAGCCCTGGTAAACAGAGGGAGGTCTCTTCGTACAGGCACTCTCCGGGAGTACAAGGGGGTATTGTCCAGAGCGGGCTGTAGAGGTTCCTCCTCAGAGGAGGAGTCGTACCAGTGACTGGTGGCTGTGCAACGAAAGATAAACTCGCTGTCCACGCTTTTGAATGGAGGGCTGAAACTGTACAGACTGGAGTCTGACACGGCGGTCCAGTGAAGGTTCTCCATGCTCCGATACAACCTGCTCCTGGTGTTGTTGACACACAGGCTGGCCCACTTCGCAGCACACTCCTCTACAGGGAGCAGCCGCGGGTCAACGTGCTTTAGAGGATGCATGCAGCTCGTGGAACAGCACCTCGGACCCAGGCCGTGGCAGCGTGGCATGACCTGGCACTGCCCCTGCTCACTGTGCAGGCTGCTGTACGGCACAGCAGCTGAGCTGGAGAAGGCTGACAAGGGATCTCCAAGGAAAGACAAGGACGCCGGCAGGTTGCACAGACATCTTTGAAAGTCAGTGCTGCAGCCAGCAGGAGATCCTGCCACTGAGCAGTGACATGGTGTGGCTTTCACATCTGGCATTGAGGCTGCTGAAGTCCTTGACTCCATACTTCCAAGAAAACCCAGAGGACAAATTCCCTGTGAAAATGGAAAATACAATAAAAATTCACGGGATGCATCTGTTACATCATACATTCTTAAACAAAGGGAGTTATTGTTATTATTATTATTATCGACAGCAGCACAACAGGGACATGTTATTAAAAGTTTGAAAATGTTACACAGTTTAGAAGGTAAAGAGTAAGAAAATTAAATGATAAATGCATTGTAAAGGTAAATCTAACATTCCACAAGGATTCTAGGCCACCTGTTTCAATCAAATATTTGAAGACAACAAACCCATCTCTTATCATCTAGTCTTCAAAGCCCCAGTATAATCCACAAATGAAATTGGGTATAAAGACATACACTGTAGCAACCATTTCTGAATAGATTAAAGCTATTCATTGCACAAAAACATTTAACCCAGGTGACCCCAAACCCAAATCTAAAAACCTGTTCCCTGTTACAAGAAGGGCTGGGTTCTTAAACCCAATTACTCAGATTGTCATGAGTATGATAGTTTCAGATTGTAGAAACGCACCAGCAAAGTTACCAACCCAGAAATAAACAACTCAGACCTTTCATTCAATGGCTTGTGATTTGTATAAAATGGTGTATTATTAATTTTAGAAATGCAAAATATATATATATATATATATATATATATATATATATATATATATATATATATATATATATATATATATATATATATATATCTATATTTTGAAAGAAATGCTGAAAAGAAATGCAGTTGTGGCAGAGCAAGAGCCCTGCCTGTAAAGAGTGTGGGTGTTTGTATATACATATACAGTACAGTGGGTGTGTGTGTGTATGTGTGTATATATACGTGTATATATATACACACACACACACACACACACACACACACACACACACACAAGGTGGTTGGCAGGGAGGGGGTTAATTCCTGTCCCTGCCTGAAACACGTGAGAATGTGACCTGCTCCTAAATGGAACCCTATAACAGCAGAGCCCAGGACTCCCTTAGGGAGAGCAGTTGGTGAGTTAAGAATTTGTGTTGTTACTGTGTCTTGTGTTTTTTTTTTACTCTGTTTTGGCCCGTGTGCCTGTTTATTTGTTCTTTTGTTTCTGTTTTGTTTATTAAAGTGTGCGTTTGCACTTTTCACTGCAGTTCGTCAGTCTCTGCGTCTCTTTCCTGCTGCTACCCTGCTCCACAGCTAATGACGATTCAAAGAGCTTTGAGAATTGTCACAGAAAATGAACACCACATATTTTGTGGATCCACAAGTTTCCGAGACAAAGAGAGTGCAATTTTACAGATGGTAAGTAAAGCCTCTGGCACTCAGTGCATGAATCAGGGGTGACTGGTACATTAAAACACAACAGAGCATGTTTGACTTCTTCACGCTTGTAACTGATATAAATTGGCTGGCTCCAGCTCTGCTGTGCAGTTAATCACCTCTGGGATACTAAGGTCGAATAGCAGTAGTTATGTTATTGCTGAATGAAAATGTTATCACTATATGATATAGTAATATAATCTTTACAATTGTAAATATCAGATTTATTTCATTGTGAATTGCATTCCACTTGTACTTAATATATTAATATAATATTTACAATTGTAGAGATCAGATTTATTTAATTGTGAATTGCATTCCACTTTGCATGGGGGGAGGGGGGTGGGGGGGGTCAAACACTTAAGGCTAAAGCTTTAAGCACCTAAACCTAAAGCACCCTTCTAGCTACACCACTGCTGGTTCCTAATTAAACATTATTACAACAACACAGAGTGCAACTGCTAGATTATGGATAGCATATTTTTATTGATTAAACATGACTTTGAACGCAGTGCTATTCACTAGACTGGTCATACATTCCTCATTAAGAACTACACTTGGAAATGATGCATTTAAATTTGTGTGGTTATTTCATCTCGCCCCTTGATTTCCTGGTTGCAAGAAATCATGGTGAATCAAGGGGGCTAAAGCGATTGGATAAGATTTCCAAAGTTTGCAAGGAAATCAACTCCTTTCCCTGCAGAGACTGCTGGGAATTCAATTCCCTTCCCTGCAAAGACTGCTGGGAAATCAACTCCCTTCCCTGCAAAGACTGCTGGGATATCAACTCCCATCCCTGCAAAGACTGCTGGGAAATCAACTCCCTTCCATGCAAAGACTCCTGGGAATCCAACTCCCTTCCCTGCAAAGACTGCTGGGAAATCAACTCCCTTCCCTGCAAAGACTGCTGGGAAATCAACTCCCTTCCCTGCAAAGACTGCTGGGATATCAACTCCCATCCCTGCAAAGACTGCTGGGAAATCAACTCCCTTCCCTGCAAAGACTCCTGGGAATCCAACTCCCTTCCCTGCAAAGACTGCTGGGAATTCAACTCCCTTCCCTGCAAAGACTGCTGGGAATTCAACTCCCTTCCCTGCAAAGACTGCTGGGAATTCAACTCCCTTCCTTGGCTGAGTCTTTTGTGATTCCTTGCAACCAAGAACTCTGATTTAATAGTTAGACAAGCCTGAGAGGAATAAAACAATATTATAAGAATATACAACCATCAGCAATCTCAGAAATCTGTCTTTGCCTTTGTACTTGGACAAAACAGACCACATGTCTCTCAGATTTCTGAGGCTGAGCTTAAAAACACCTTAAGAGTATTTTTCAATATTTAACAATGAGATAATCATAGCAAACAGCATTTATTCAAAGTACTTTAAAGCCACTCATCTTAACATATACCAGTGCATCTAAAAAGGACCGATAAGAGGCATCACATTTTTATTAATTTCCTGTCCCCATTTCTGAAGCTTTGGAAGAGTTTTCATGATTCTGATATTAGCCAAGCCCAAGGGAAATGTAGCGATTCCAATGTTTCTGACCCGCAATGGAGTTTAGCCAGAGTACGGAGCAGGTCAGTGTTCTTGAAGACAGTGGCACAGGATCTGTGATGTCAAAGCTGGAAAGCCAATCATGGCTTTAATCAAACATTTATAATAATATGTCATTTGTAGCACACATCCCTAGGAAGCTGGTGTGTCTTGTACAGTCTTCACAGCATGTGGCAAAGCATTCCCTGGACTAAATCAAGCGTTTAATGCTGTTCTTCGATGACTGCTGTACTCACACCATTGTGATCGCTCGTTCTTTGGGTCTCTGGTTTTGCATGCTTTCTGTACTCACCCCACTGTAATCCAGTCCTGTGCTCGTTCTTTGGGTCTCTGGTTTTGCATGCTTTCTGTACTCACCCCATTGTAATCCAGTCCTGTGCTCATTCTTTGGGTCTCTCTGGTTTTGCATGGTTTCTGTACTTACCCAACTGTAATCCAGTCCTGTGCTCATTCTTTGTGTCTCTGGTTTTGCATGCTTTCTGTACTCACCCCATTGTAATCCAGTCCTGTGCTCATTCTTTGGGTCTCTGGTTTTGCATGGTTTCTGTACTCACCCAACTGTAATCCAGTCCTGTGCTCATTCTTTGGGTCTTTCTGGTTTTGCATGCTTTCTGTACTCACCCCATTGTAATCCAGTCCTGTGCTCATTCTTTGGGTCTCTCTGGTTTTGCATGGTTTCTGTACTCACCCCATTGTAATCCAGTCCTGTGCTCATTCTTTGTGTCTCTGGTTTTGCATGCTTTCTGTACTCACCCAACTGTAATCCAGTCCTGCGCTCGTTCTTTGGGTCTCTGGTTTTGCATGCTTTCTGTACTCACCCCATTGTGATCCGGTCCTGTGCTCATTCTTTGGGTCTCTGGTTTTGCATGCTTTCTGTACTCACCCCACTGTAATCCAGTCCTGTGCTCATTCTTTGGGTCTCTGGTTTTGCATGCTTTCTGTACTCACCCCATTGTAATCCAGTCCTGCGCTCATTCTTTGTGTCTCTGGTTTTGCATGGTTTCTGTACTCACCCCATTGTGATCCTGTCCTGTGCTCATTCTTTGGGTCTCTGGTTTTGCATGCTTTCTGTACTCACCCCATTGTAATCCGGTCCTGCACTCGTTCTTTGGGTCTCTCTGGTTTTGTATCAGGTTGCTGACTCACTCCCAAGCACCTGACTTGCTGAAGTGCTTTGGTGTCGTCTCTGGTATAGCACACAGGTACATGGTCTGAAGCGTCCTGATCTGACCCAGGCTGAAATAGCAAACAGAAAATATGTCAATGTAAAACCCTCCACAGGAAACAGGAGTTTAATCCAGTGCAATAATCAATGCAATATTGAGATTGGTATCCTCATTTTCCATTCTACAAATTCTTTTGAAATTCTATTTTTCTGCAGAGGGATTTTGTTTTTTAAGTGCCCTTGATAGTGGAGATGCGTACTTCCGAAGGTGGAAAGTTTGCAGAGAATGTCATCATTTTCTGTGCTGAGTGCGGGTGTTTAAGCATGTTTAACATGCGCACCCTTTCTCTGAACTCTTCACTCTGCGCTTCTGTAAGCGTTGACACAGACACTGGTAAACTAAGGTACAGACCTGCTTTGAAACCCACATTACTACATATTGTAATGAATTGGGATCCAAACCCATTGTGTTGAAAGGAAAGGCAAGAGCTAGACATAAAGTTCAAACCATCCGGTTCCCCATTCATCTAAAGAGGGACTCTGCAGTCAAGAGGCAAGTCCGGGTCTTGTGCTGATGTCAGTAATGTTAATGTTTCTGCAAAGTCCACCATGCAGTCATTACAAGCTGTCATTACAAGCTGTCATTACACGCTGTCAGTTGAAATCAGTAGACTGGCGAGGTGGAGCCCCGTTGTGGTTTGTGGATGTGTACAGTAACAGTATAAGTAGAAGATTGCGTGTGCAATAAAGGCCTGTGTAAAGGACTGTTTATCGAAGCTGTGCACTCTAAATCATTTAGCAATCTGCACATATATTGTGCCAGAGAATTGTTTTCCCTACATTGGTAATTAAATACAATATTAACTTGCAATGGCACTACACTAATGAGGCTCTGCGTTGCATAATGGAGTTGAATACTTAACTCCTTTGTGTAACTTACACTGACAGGAAATGAGACTTTCCTGTAATGGCTATTATCCAATAATAAATCAATGAAAACAAATTCCCATTAGACCCGCTCTTCTTAGACCTCATATGAGAGAGATATGACACCATAGGGCATGCTGACATTTCAATTGATTGCTTTATTAAGTCACTGTGAATAATTGCAGTAAGCTTGCTAAGTGGTTCACATGTGTAATACACACTGACACATGATCTGCAAAAAATCAAAATGAAATGAAATGCAATCCTGCCACATATTAACGTCATTCAGTTAAAACATTTAAAAAAAACTACGAGTAGCTTTTTTAAATGAACATTAAAGCTATGTTTCCCTTGAATCTCTGAATATACAAGCAAGGGTACTAGTCTGGGTGTCCTAGAACCAGTATAGTGAGAGGCTCTCAATGAAATAATTGCAGAACACAGACATGTGTTTGTAACAGAAATACAATGAATTGTAAATCTCCTTCCCGACCTAATGGAATATTAATTATCAATGAACATTCTGGAAACTCTGGGAATTCCTGCTCTCCGCTGTGTGGAGGTGTTGCTCATTCTGGAAACACTGGGCACTCCTGCTCTCCGCTGTGTGGAGGTGTTGCTCATTCTGGAAACACTGGGCACTCCTGCTCTCCGCTGTGTGGAGGTGATGCTCATTCTGGAAACACTGGGAATTCCTGCTCTCCGCTGTGTGGAGGTGTTGCTCATTCTGGAAACACTGGGCACTCCTGCTCTCCGCTGTGTGGAGGTGTTGCTCATTCTGGAAACACTGGGAATTCCTGCTCTCCGCTGTGTGGAGGTGTTGCTCATTCTGGAAACACTGGGCACTCCTGCTCTCCGCTGTGTGGAGGTGTTGCTCACTCTGGAAACACTGGGCACTTCTGCTCTCCGCTGTGTGGAGGTGTTGCTCATTCTGGAAACACTGGGCATTCCTGCTCTCCGCTGTGTGGAGGTGTTGCTCATTCTGGAAACACTGGGAATTCCTGCTCTCCGCTGTGTGGAGGTGTTACTCATACTGGAAACACTGGGAATTCCTGCTCTCCGCTGTGTGGAGGTGTTGCTCATTCTGGAAACTCTGGGCATTCCTGCTCTCCGCTGTGTGGAGGTGTTGCTCATTCTGGAAACACTGGGAATTCCTGCTCTCCACTGTGTGACATTCCTGCTCTCCACTGTGTGGAGGTGTTGCTCATTCTGGAAACACTGGGAATTCCTGCTCTCCGCTGTGTGGAGGTGTTGCTCATTCTGGAAACACTGGGAATTCCCTTCCAATCACAGGGACAAGCAGGTGGATAGATGGCCTGCGCATACTCCTGGGATTACCCTGAGAGCATCACAAGAGAGTTCACTGAAAGTGGGACAGAAATCCAGAACAGGGCTGGGCCCATGCTTTTACAATGAAAATCAAAAGATAACTCAAACACACATCTTGATCTCAACATCTAAAGCCAGAAATAATCAATGAAGCCACATCAATATTTAAGCGACTCTGATCTTTCTTTTCTCTTTGTTTTAAGTAACGCTTGATAAACCATTTAACAAATCACTCTCCTCACCCAAGAGGCTATGATAAAAAAAAAAAAAAAAACATATCTGTCAACAAAATGTGCCTTTTCCTATTATGGTTACAAAGCCACAAAGGTAGCTAAGGGGAAAATGC
This sequence comes from Polyodon spathula, assembly GCF_017654505.1. Lineage (NCBI taxonomy): Eukaryota > Metazoa > Chordata > Actinopteri > Acipenseriformes > Polyodontidae > Polyodon > Polyodon spathula. The sequence goes on from NC_054543.1 coordinate 48,565,598, forward strand.
TACCCTGATAAATAAATGATGTTCAAGATGGGCTTCCCATTAAAACTGTGAGTGTGCTAATGTTATCAGAACTCAATACAGTACGTCACCCTCTGGAAAGAAACAATTTAGTTTTTTTTGTTTCCCTTCACAACCATTCAGCACTGATCTTAAATATGAATAATGTTAATATATGGCATACACTGACAGGTGATTAAAGTTGAATTACCCCTTATCATTATGGTGGAAATGTTTCAACTGTAGCTGGATACATAGTATTTGTTTATTGTTATTCCATAAGATGAAGCTACCTGGGAGACGTGGGGGTGCTTACTGAGCTCCTGGGTCGAATGGTGCCTCTCAGCGATAGCAACAGGATTAGTTTCAACTGCCAGGAGAAAGTAAGGCTGGTTTTAAAGTATTGCTCCCCTCCTTTACTACAGGTAGAGTCACAGGCAGCCCCTACATGGAGTCCAAGCCATGAGTTAGTCAGCATGGCCTCTTTATCGGCACACACACAGTCACATGATCCGTTTAGGTGTAAAATGAAGGGAGCAGGAACCACACAACACAAGCAGGCAGTCAGTCGACCCCTTCACAAGCTTGGGCTTTGCTGTGTCTTCTCCTGCCTCCCCTACTTATTGCTTTTTTTTAGCACTTTATCAGTTTATTAGTTTTCATGATAGCCCGGGGTGTGGAGTGAGGCAACAAAGGAACTGGGTTCATATTTCTACTATATATTGCCAGGGCTATGATTTGTATCATCTTGCAATTACATACTAAAATCAATCAACTGACAAGGGTTGCAAAAATGAAGCGTATCAGTCTGAAAGATATGTTTATTTCCAAGCATAAAATCAGGCAGGTAAAGAAAGACCTCAGTTCTGAGCCCTGTTCTAACCACCCTATCTGACCTCTGCATTTCCTTTCTTAGGAGAATAATTAAACTCACTCTTCCATGACATGCCTCCCATCCCTGGCCTGGGCCCCTGTTCATCAGTATGAAATACAAACTTGTGATTAACACTGAAATGTGTCATGAATAGCTTATTACTTCCTTTCTGTGTCAGAAATAATGATATTTGAATTACTGGCGCTTATTAAAAAGTGTCCCTATTAATTAAATACAATATTGAGCTTTCCATGCAATGTATTCTTTTAATGCATGCAACTAAAAAACGCTATTTAAAGGGATGGCTGGTTTTATAACAATGTAAAACTCGATATATTTCATATAGCTGTAGCTTGACAGACAAGGGGAAATGTGATTGCTAAGACTATTGACAGTTGAGCTATCTGCACGGGAACGAAATTAATCTTCTCAATCCTTTGTGAATGTGAAAGTGACATTTACATGCTCATTCGTGTATAGTTCACACGTGGCTGTTTCTTACACGATCTCCCAACTGTCCTGGTACTGGTTCCACTCTGAACTGGGCCATTCTGCATTAGATGCCGGTACCGAACCACGCAGGAACTGCACGACAATGAGGGCGCAGCGGGTGCTGCTGTCCACTACAATGAATTAATCCAGTTTCACAGAGCCGGGGCTACAAAATGGATACAGTACAACAATACTGTCACTTTCCAGTAGAAAAAAAGACAATACATTGAACTCAGCGCAAACCTACGAATGCCCGACAGGCTGCTGCGTGGTACAAATCCTTCTGAGTAATGGCAGAGTGGATGTAACATCCCACTGTATCCAGTTTTACAAGCACCGTTTCATTTTACCATAACACATCACACAGCCTCTGTATTACTAATATATATATATAAGCGTGTGTGTGTGTCACTTACCCTTTGCAATCCTCAATTACTGTCTGTAGTTACCAATTAAAAGTCCCAAAATCCCACACCGACCGACACTGCCGCTCCTCTTCTGACCCAGTCGTAATCCAGTGATAAAATTGTAAGCATCGGCGGCCCATATGGAAATGGCTAAATGTGCAAAACAGGTGAGCTAGTCTTTGCTGTCAGCGGTGTGGTCCTGGTGCTAACAGCTGTACCTTTCCTCCTTTCAGCTCCGCTTTGTTTGTTGTTGGGTCTCTGGCAGCACCTTGTTTTTTGCATGGCAAATGAGCACACAGGATCCCCAGGGAGGGGCAGCGAGACAGCCTGTGCGCGGACAGTCTCCTTGACAACTGTACAAGACAAGCCACGGCTGTGGCCCTGATTGGGTAATGTTGCACAAACAGGTCGGCTCTGCTTAGATTGCAGAAAATCCGCTGAAAACTAACACAGACACACTCACACAGGCGATCCAGCCACCCACTGCCCCTGAAACCCTTTCAGATCTACTGCACTGAAAAAGCCACACGTTGAAATGAATCTGCAGGGTTTAACACAGAAGAGTTTTGCAATGGAAAACACATTGTGGGAGGCTGGTCGCAATATTACACAACAGTATGTAAACAACAGACTGCTGCTGTCAACTGGGAGTGTTTTAAAGTACTGTACCCAATTGTTATATTTATGGAAAAAAATAACCTTTGCATGTGCTTCTTTATATTTCCTTTGTACACGAATAGATGCAACTGTAACTATCCTAGGGTATTCATACAATATGAAACAATAGCGTGACTGTGACCATGGTTATTCTGTTGTGTTTAACTCAGAGTCCAATGGCATGTAACCCAGTTGCCTAATTGATAAGTGCAAGTATACTGTTGTTTTGTGGCCTCAGAGCACCAAATATATCCAATAGGAATTGATTTCAGTTCAAATTGATTTTTAGATTTGGGAACCCTGAAAGTGGAAAGCTGAAAGGTCGCTAGTTTTTATATTTTCACAAACTTTGCTTTCCTTAACTTTATCAGGCTGCATAATAATTAAAACATGGAGCTGCTGTTTCTTGGTTTGAGTTTTTTTTTTCTTTTTCTCCAGTCACCAATAGTTTAGTAAAGACTGTACAAGACAAAATGAAGTTTATACCCTGGTACTATTTCCCTATTTACCACGCACTATAGAAACAATACTGTCCCTGCTGCCTGTTTTAAATGACAGAGTGTCACTTTGAGAGATCAGATAGTTACTGGATACCTCTGCCAGTAACGGAGATACCACTGGGCTTTGTATTCCGTTACCAAAACCTGAAACACAATCTGTGAGAGCTGTGGACATCCTGCACTGTGGCATGACTCACACTGAGACACTGACTACTCACTGAGCAGACTCACTGCCTCCTGTCAGTCCGTGTGATTGAGACACTACTCACTGAGCAGACTCACTCCCTCCTGTCAGCTCCTCAGTGTGATTGAGACACTACTCACTGAGCAGACTCGCTCCCTCCTGTCAGCCTCAGTGTGATTGAGACACTACTCACTGAGCAGACTCGCTCCCTCCTGTCAGCCTCAGTGTGATTGAGACACTACTCACTGAGCAGACTTGCTCCCTCCTGTCAGCCTCAGTGTGATTGAGACACTACTCACTGAGCAGACTCGCTCCCTCCTGTCAGCCTCAGTGTGACTGAGACACTACTCACTGAGCAGACTCACTCCCTCCTGTCAGCCTCAGTGTGATTGAGACACTACTCACTGAGCAGACTCGCTCCCTCCTGTCAGCCCCTCAGTGTGATTGAGACACTACTCACTGAGCAGACTCACTCCCTCCTGTCAGCCTCAGTGTGATTGAGACACTACTCACTGAGCAGACTCACTCCCTCCTGTCAGCCCCTCAGTGTGATTGAGACACTACTCACTGAGCAGACTCGCTCCCTCCTGTCAGCCTCAGTGTGATTGAGACACTACTCACTGAGCAGACTCACTCCCTCCTGTCAGCCTCAGTGTGATTGAGACACTACTCGCTGAGCAGACTCACTCCCTCCTGTCAGCCTCAGTGTGATTGAGACACTACTCACTGAGCAGACTCGCTCCCTCCTGTCAGCCTCAGTGTGATTGAGACACTACTCACTGAGCAGACTCACTCCCTCCTGTCAGCCCCTCAGTGTGATTGAGACACTACTCACTGAGCAGACTCGCTCCCTCCTGTCAGCCCATATGATTGAGACACTACTCACTGAGCAGACTCTCTCCCTCCTTTGTTGTTTGTGCGCCTTTTGTGTGGAGGAATATATATATATATATATATATATATATATATATATATATATATATATATATATATATATATATATTATATATAGATTCCTCCACACAACAGGACAAATTTCAATTTTTAAATTTCCATTGCTAAAAGAGCTCAGCAGTTGTAAATGCTTTAGACTTGCACACTGTGTACTGTCTGGTCTCTTTGCTTTTGATGCCCCTGCCCTCTTCACCCTCTTGGAGCCCACACATGTCTGAACTGAAACCAGTGTGGCGACCGGCTAACAAGGATTAGAATGGACCCAACGGAAGGCACATATGAGACAGACGGCAAGAAGAATACTGTGGTTAGACACAAGCTGAGAGGCAGCGATGCTGCTGCGATTGGACACAAGCTGAAAGGCAGCGATGCTGCTGCGATTGGACACAAGCTGAAAGGCAGCGATGCTGCTGCGATTGGACACAAGCTGAGAGGCAGCGATGCTGCTGCGATTGGACACAAGCTGAGAGGCAGCGATGCTGCTGCGATTGGACACAAGCTGAGAGGCAGCGATGCTGCTGCGATTGGACAAAAGCTGAGAGGCAGCGATGCTGCTGCGATTGGACACAAGCTGAGAGGCAGCGATGCTGCTGTGATTGGATACAGTGTAGCGATGGGACGGCCACACCAAGTGAGAGAGCAGATAAGGTGACCATATGACCATATGTGTTCAGCGGGACAGTTTGGGATAGTTCAGGCATTTCAACTCACATCCACTGCATTCTGGTACCATTCTTACCTTTAAGAGAAGCAGGACTACGCTTACCAGAGTGCACTGGGTTGTGAGTTGAAATTCCTGAACTTTCCTAAACTGTCCTGCTGAACACGGAGCCATATGGTCACCTTAATAATGGCCTGCTAATGGACCTGGGACGGGGTGTTTAATTAAATGTACATAGTTTGGCTAATTATTGCACAGAATAGCTGACATACAGTGTGTCCCTCTTCTTTGCCACAAACTAGCACGACCTGTTTCTTAAAACAGCAGAATTGGCGAGATGGGTAGAAAAGTGCTTAGAGCGATCCCTAATGAATCATGTTCGTGACTTGACCGACTGCTCTGGGCAGATGCGTGTCGAGTTTTATAAGAGACGCTTTCCATTTCAAAAATTCCATTTCACAAAAGACGCCATAGAAAAGCCGCGCGTAATGAACAAGCATATGCATATACATATATACAAATATCTATATATATATCACCAGTGGTTTTTAAAAAACAGTGCTTATATATAAACAATAATAATAATAATAATAATAATAATAATAATAATAATAATAATAATAATAACATATATGCACTTCAGTTATTTTGAAAGAGTGTTGTCATATGTATATACACTTGTGTTATTTTCTTGTCGTCGTTTGAACTATAACACATAATCACTCAGGAGTACATCGAATTAAAAAGGGGCAATGCCTGCACATGCGCAGACACTTATTCTACGTTTATACTGTATCCGCATCCGCCTGGAAGCGTTCTGTAGACTGACCTTCCAGGCAGCCAATCGCAACGTTGCCACATTCCCAATGCTCCGCCTTCACGGCAACTGCACCAATTAGAATAAAGCTAAGACCGATCACCAGTCCTTAACGTTAAGAGTCTGCCAAAGAAGGTATCGAGTGGAAGTGCATAGATACCTAACATATGGCAGCAAGCTTCTGCTAGAATGAATGGATCAGCTTATTCCAACTTTGATACAAAAGAGCACGTCTTGATACTAGGGGAAAGCTTTGAGAGGCAACCAAAATGCGCATTCCACACTGTCAGATGTAAGTTACTTTTGGTTTTGGTTTTAAACGCTTTCACGGTCATATAGAGTATCCGAAAGAAAGAGTTCGCGTAATTCATCGTAGATTGCTCATTGCGGTTCAATTCTAGTTTCCATAGTTGCCCCGAAGTATAATCTATCGATTTTTACAAAGAAGTGCCTGTTTTCCTGGTAGTGTTATAACAGCAGTGAACACGGCGAGTGACGGTGTGTCACAGCCTGTCTGTCTCCCGCTAGTATCCCCTGGGTGTGCACGGTGTACGTGTTGTTTACCCGACCACGTTTGTAGCGCCCCTGTGGGTTTAGTCAAGATTGCTGTATCTCTCTCACTCAGTTCAGTGTAACTAAAGGCAATCATTTTTCGGCATATGTGTGCTAGAAAGACAACACACAACGGCTCAAAGATAACGTTTCATGTATCTGTTTACAAGCATTGTAGCGCACCAGGGAAACGGTATACTCCACGGTATAAAAAGGAAGGATATTAATTATACCGTACAGAAGCGCATGAAGCGTTTTGACATCAACCGATGAATAAAAACTCTTGTACTGAAATCGTCACATTTTGTTTTGGCAAAACGTGGCTTTTAAACTACTATTGGATTAAGTCTAAGATGCGAGAGAGAGAATATATACTTCGTGGTTAGAAATACACTTTTTAATTTCAAGAAACAGTGATTAATGGTTGGTATTTCATGGAGCGGGTCTTGCTAACTGCTATTAAAGAACATTGAACAAAGTGGTTCTTCTGGGTGTGTCTTGTTTGAATAACTGCTGTTAAATGCTTCATGTTAGCAGCTCATTGGTATACAGGGGATTGCTGTTAAATGCTTCATGTTAGCAGCTCATTACAGGGGATTGCTGTTAAGTACTTTTATTTCATAGATGACTTCAAACCAGCATCCATTGATACCGCTTGTGAAGGAGATCTGGAGGTGGGCAAAGGTGAACAGGTGACGATAACATTACCCAATCTAGAGGTATGACAAATTCTACACATACATACACACACACACACACACACACACAGGTGACGATCACACTACCAAATCTAGAGGTATGACAAATTCTACACACACACACACACACAGGTGACGATAACACTGCCAAATCTAGAGGTATGACAAATTCTACACACACACACACAGGTGACGATAACACTACCAAATCTAGAGGTATGACAAATTCTACACACACACACACACACACAGGTGACGATAACACTGCCAAATCTAGAGGTATGACAAATTCTACACACACACACACACACACAGGTGACGATAACACTACCAAATCTAGAGGTATGACAAATTCTACACACACACACACACACACACACAGGTGACGATCACACTACCAAATCTAGAGGTATGACAAATTCTACACACACACACACAGGTGACGATAACACTACCAAATCTAGAGGTATGACAAATTCTACACACACACACACACACAGGTGACGATAACACTGCCAAATCTAGAGGTATGACAAATTCTACACACACACACACACACACACACACACACACACACACACACACACACAGGTGACGATAACACTACCAAATCTAGAGGTATGACAAATTCTACACACACACACACACACACACACACACACACACACACACAGGTGACGATAACACTACCAAATCTAGAGGTATGACAAATTCTACACACACACACACACACACACAGGTGACGATAACACTACCAAATCTAGAGGTATGACAAATTCCACACACACACACACACACACACACACACACACACACACACACACACACACGATAACACTACCAAATCTAGAGGTATGACAAATTCTACACACACACACACACACACACACACACACACACACACACAGGTGACGATAACACTGCCAAATCTAGAGGTATGACAAATTCTACACACACACACACAGAGGTGACGATAACACTACAAAATCTAGAGGTATGACAAATTCTACACATACATACACACACAAAGACACACACACACACATACATACAGGTGACAATAATGCTAGCAAATCTAGAGGTATAACAGATTGTACACAGACACACTCTCGCAGGCACAGGCGCACACACACTCTCGCAGGCACAGGCGCACACACACTCTCGCAGACATGCCTGCGCGCGTACACACACACACACACACACACACACACACACACACACACACACACACACACACGCACTCGCACTCACAGAGGCGCACACACTCTCACAGGCAGCAGGCACACACACACACACACACACACACACTCTCACAGGCAGCAGGCACACACACACACACACACGCACACACACGCACTCGCACTCACAGAGGTGCACACACTCTCACAGGCAGCAGGCACACACACACACGCACTTGCACTCACAGAGGCACACACACAGAGGCACACACACTCTCACAGGCAGCAGGCACACACACACGCACTCGCACTCACAGAGGCGCACACACTCTCACAGGCAGCAGGCACACACACACGCACTCGCACTCACAGAGGCGCGCACACTCTCACAGGCAGCAGGCACACACACACGCACTCGCACTCACAGAGGCGCACACACTCTCACAGGCAGCAGGCACACACACACGCACTCGCACTCACAGAGGCGCACACACTCTCACAGGCAGCAGGCACACACACGCACACACACGCACTCGCACTCACAGAGGCACACACACTCTCACAGGCAGCAGGCACACACACACGCACTCGCACTCACAGAGGCGCACACACTCTCACAGGCAGCAGGCACACACACACGCACTCGCACTCACAGAGGCGCGCACTCTCACAGGCAGCAGGCACACACACACACACACACACGCAGTCATAAGCTCTCACAGGCACACACACACACACGCAGTCAAAAGCTCTCGCAGGCACACGCACACACACACTCATAAGCTCTCACAGGCACACACATTCGCAGACAGCAGGCACACACACACTTGCAGGCACTCACAAGCTCTCACAGACACACACACTGTCGCACAGGCACAAACACACTTGCACGCTCTCACAGGCACACACACGGTATATAACTTCAAGTTCTTGATAGCCTTTACAAATCCTCATTCTGTAGTCTAGAACACTAATTTGTATTGATTTATTTAATGGGTTTCCTTGTTAGAGGTTATTTCATGATAAATACACTTGACACTCCATTCTCTTTACTTCAGCCCCCTTTTCACTAGACTAGGATGTTTAATGTATTGACCTTATTTCAAGGGTGTTTGACTTGTTAATTTTCTTACTATTTAACAAGATTTTCCATTTTCATTGCCTTTTAACCCTACACCTGTTCATTTTTGGTATAGTGTAAGTTTGTATTGCTGAGCAATGGGTCAGCTATGCCTGGTATGTATAAAGTAAAGACAGGTTTGCTTCACCAATGTTAACGTGACCTTTTTATTGTCATGTTGTTTTTCCTGATTAGGGGTCGACTGCCCCAGTGACTGTGTTCAAGGGTTCCAAGAGGCCGTACCTGAAGGAGTGTATCCTGATTGTGAACCACGACACCGGAGAGTACCGGCTGGAGAAGCTCAGCAGTAACCTTGCTGTGAAGAAAACCAGGTGCGTCGTGAAGGATCAGGGCACACTCACCTAGGAGCAGCCTGCTTGAAAGTGAAGCAGCTTCCTTTAACCTCATATGCTACTGTAGGACCACACTTCAGCACTTTCACTCCTGGATTATTTTTGTTGAGATGCAGAATAAACTCCTTTGTTGAGCATACATGAGAAAAAGATTTACACTTATTTATATTTTTAGTCCTATGAGGTTCCAACATGATTTGATGACATATGTTAACATACAGAGCTGATGAGGACATCAGTTCGAGAAAGAACAGAGGTTTGATCCATTGGATAGCTTGTATCTAGTTAGATTCTGCATATAAATGAAAATGTCAAGATGATAATGTGGTGTTTCTTCTGTCCAGGGCTGAAGGCAGCAGTAAAGTCCAGTCTCTGCTGGAGCAGCAGACCAGTCGGCTGAGCCAGCAGGCGCGAGGCGGTGGCAGCAGCAGCAGCAGCAGCAAGACCCCTTCATCCTCCAAGAGCTCCCCTCCGAAAGACAAGATGTCTCCAGCCTCCCCCATGGATGACATTGAGAGAGGTGATTCCATGAGCACTCACATCCACACCTCTTACAAAGACCAGTAAACCACACAATCTCATTGAGCACTCACACCCTGCATCTCTTAAAAAGACCAGTAAACCACACATCCTCCTTGAGCACTCACACCCTGCACCTCTTACACACATCCTCCTTGAGCACTCACACCCACACCTCTTACAAAGACCACACATCCTCCTTGAGCACTCACACCCACACCTCTTACAAAGACCACACATCCTACTTGAGCACTCACACCCACACCTCTTACAAAGACCACACATCCTCCTTGAGCACTCACACCCACACCTCTTACACACATCCTCCTTGAGCACTCACACCCTGCACCTCTTACACACATCCTCCTTGTGCACTCACACCCTGCACCTCTTACACACATCCTCCTTGAGCACTCACACCCTGCACCTCTTACACACATCCTCCTTGAGCACTCACACCCTGCACCTCTTACACACATCCTCCTTGAGCACTCACACCCTGCACCTCTTACACACATCCTCCTTGAGCACTCACACCCTGCACCTCTTACACACATCCTCCTTGAGCACTCACACCCTGCACCTCTTACACACATCCTCCTTGAGCACTCACACCCTGCACCTCTTACACACATCCTCCTTGAGCACTCACACCCTGCACCTCTTACACACATCCTCCTTGAGCACTCACACCCTGCACCTCTTACACACATCCTCCTTGAGCACTCACACCCTGCACCTCTTACACACATCCTCCTTGAGCACTCACACCCTGCACTTCTTACATACATCCTCCTTGAGCACTCACACCCTGCACTTCTTACACACATCCTCCTTGAGCACTCACACCCTGCACCTCTTACACACATCCTCCTTGAGCACTCACACCCTGCACCTCTTACACCCAAACCTCTTACATACATCCTCCTTGAGCACTCACACCCTGCACCTCTTACACACATCCTCCTTGAGCACTCACACCCTGCACCTCTTACACACATCCTCCTCACACCCACTTACACACATCCCCTTGAGCACCTCTTACACACATCCTCCTTGAGCACTCACACCCTGCACCTCTTACACACATCCTCCTTGAGCACTCACACCCTGCACCTCTTACACACATCCTCCTTGAGCACTCACACCCTGCACCTCTTACACACATCCTCCTTGAGCACTCACACCCTGCACCTCTTACACACATCCTCCTTGAGCACTCACACCCTGCACCTCTTACAAACATCCACAGCACTCACACCTTGTGCTCTCACACCCAAACCTCTTACACACATCCTCCTTGAGCACTCACACCCTGCACCTCTTACACACATCCTCCTTGAGCACTCACACCCTGCACCTCTTACACACATCCTCCTTGAGCACTCACACCCTGCACCTCTTACACACATCCTCCTTGAGCACTCACACCCTGCACCTCTTACACACATCCTCCTTGAGCACTCACACCCTGCACCTCTTACACACATCCTCCTTGAGCACTCACACCCTGCACCTCTTACACACATCCTCCTTGAGCACTCACACCCTGCACCTCTTACACACATCCTCCTTGAGCACTCACACCCTGCACCTCTTACACACATCCTCCTTGAGCACTCACACCCTGCACCTCTTACACACATCCTCCTTGAGCACTCACACCCTGCACCTCTTACACACATCCTCCTTGAGCACTCACACCCTGCACCTCTTACACACATCCTCCTTGAGCACTCACACCCTGCACCTCTTACACACATCCTCCTTGTGCTCTCACACCCTGCACCTCTTACACACATCCTCCTTGAGCACTCACACCCTGCACCTCTTACACACATCCTCCTTGAGCACTCACACCCTGCACCTCTTACACACATCCTCCTTGAGCACTCACACCCTGCACCTCTTACACACATCCTCCTTGAGCACTCACACCCTGCACCTCTTACACACATCCTCCTTGAGCACTCACACCCTGCACCTCTTACACACATCCTCCTTGAGCACTCACACCCTGCACCTCTTACACACATCCTCCTTGAGCACTCACACCCTGCACCTCTTACACACATCCTCCTTGAGCACTCACACCCTGCACCTCTTACACACATCCTCCTTGTGCACTCACACCCTGCACCTCTTACACACATCCTCCTTGAGCACTCACACCCTGCACCTCTTACACACATCCTCCTTGTGCACTCACACCCTGCACCTCTTACACACATCCTCCTTGAGCACTCACACCCTGCACCTCTTACACACATCCTCCTTGAGCACTCACACCCTGCACCTCTTACACACATCCTCCTTGTGCTCTCACACCCTGCACCTCTTACACACATCCTCCTTGTGCACTCACACCCTGCACCTCTTACACACATCCTCCTTGAGCACTCACACCCTGCACCTCTTACACACATCCTCCTTGTGCACTCACACCCTGCACCTCTTACACACATCCTCCTTGAGCACTCACACCCTGCACCTCTTACACACATCCTCCTTGAGCACTCACACCCTGCACCTCTTACACACATCCTCCTTGAGCACTCACACCCTGCACCTCTTACACACATCCTCCTTGTGCACTCACACCCTGCACCTCTTACACACATCCTCCTTGTGCTCTTACACCCAAACCTCTTACACACATCCTCCTTGTGCTCTTACACCCAAACCTCTTACACACATCCTCCTTGTGCACTCACACCCTGCACCTCTTACACACATCCTCCTTGAGCACTCACACCCTGCACCTCTTACACACATCCTCCTTGAGCACTTACACCCTGCACCTCTTACACACATCCTCCTTGTGCACTCAAACCCAAACCTCTTAAAGACCAGTAAACCACACAACCTCCATGGATAACCTAAAATAAAACAGACCATATTTTTGCATATACATATTTGCTAGTTTCCCTACAGTATTTGCTTTGGCTCCACCAGTCTTTTTGCACTTGCAAGCTCCGATGATTCTTTGGGGTTGTAGACATCCAAAGAGTATCCTGTGTGGACCAATGCAATATTAATCGTTGATACCTAGTCCAGTTCACTGAAGAAAGAGTTGCCCATTATCAGCTTGCAGCCAGACACAAGTGCATTAGATCCCTCCCTTATAACAAGGTTTGCTGTTGGATTTTGCTGTGGTTTTAGCGGGTAGTTGTTTGTTTCTTGTCTTTCCCAGAGCTGATGGCAGAAGCCCGTGTTCTGTCCCAGATGAGCAGTGGAGACAGCTCCTCTTCCTCCTCAAGCAGCGAGGACAGTTCCAGCAGCGACTCTGAGGAAGACCCCAATCCCACCAGGCCTCCCTCCTTGCCGTGCCCTCTATCAGCCATGCCTGACATGAACAGCAGACCTGGAGAGGGCACTGGACACCTAATGAACACACTTAGTAAGTACTGTGGCTGTGACAGCTGGATCAGAATTGGGAGTTGGAGGTGATCAGTGGGGTTAAGTGTGTTTTAGATTTGAACAGAATGTGAATCCTAGTTTATCTGAAGCTGTGTGACACAAGGCACTGCATACTAAAACAATGCTGTCTGTCTCTTGCAAGCAGAATTTGAGGATCCCATCTGTCAAGAGGTTTTGATTGATGTTTAGCACAGAGCTACAATGTGTTTTTTTTCCCTTTTCTTTTAGAAAATGACTTGCAGCTGAGCGAGTCCAGTAGTGAAAGTGATGATGACTGAACCATATCGACCTTCGAAGAGCAGGGTCATTGAATCATTCCTACTCTGTTTTATCAGCACATCAAGACAAGACTCAAGTTTTTCATTTTATGAAGAATCCTTACAAGTCTGTAATGATGTTTGTATTTATTTTTTGGACAGCCTACATGTCCTCCACAGTGTTCTTAACATATCGGAGACAGAAGCCAGCGTCACTGCTACCTGAAACTGGACTTTCTCAGGGGGTGGGGGGAGGAGAGTTCTGTTTATTTTCAATGATTTATATTTATCTTTTAAGGTTGTTTCCTGGTTACGCCTCTGATACTTGAATTTGTGTTTTGTTGTTTTATTTTTTGCTTCAATTTATCAAAAGTAAATCATTAAAAACAAAAATCTAGATTATTATTTTTTGTATTGACTGGGATTAAAGTTAAACTCCCATTGCATAGCAATTTGAGCCTCTCCATGTTTTACTGTGAGCTTGTTTAGACACTGGTTGTTACTATACTGCTTTGGAAAAAAAGTTAGTAAAATCTGCAATAGATTGAACTGCTACTCAGTGGGAGTCTTTTTTTTTCCATTCCAGGTTTCGCTGTCACTGGTGTCTAGGAAAACTGCCCCTCCTAATCGCCCCATCGCATTTGACATGCCCCTCATCAGTAGAGAGAACATTAAACACTTTCCCAATTCTTCAAAAAGAACCCCTGAGTTGTTTTTTCAAAAGCAATCGAATGGGCTGTACTGAATGAACCCGTTGTATCACTCCTTTCTGCTAGACAGCGTGTAAAACGTCAAAGCAACAAAGTACACCTTCCACGAATACGTACACAGTTTGACCAGCACTGTTTAGTGCTCGGGTAGGGAAAGCTGTGTGAATGGCAGAAGATACCACGATGGAGCCCATGAGCCTGTAATAAAGTGAGTCTGTCAATACGCATGCTTTTGGTACCAGAAACCGTATCAACAGAGCATACTGTACATTTATAATCACACAAAAAGAATACAATTGGATGAATCACTATATATATATATATATACATATATTCTTTTATCATTCCATTCCATCTCTCTCTCTCTCTCTCTCTCTCTCTCTCTCTATCTCTATATATATATATATATATATATATAGTGAAATATGCAAGTCAAAATACAGATTATTGCAGTTTTAATATACTGTATGTCTTGTAAAAACAAGACGTGTTTATATTAACATGCTACGTCATTATTGCATAAACATTGCACAATCTAGATTGCAATTCATAATGCATTAACCATGAATGATGCTATACTGTAGCTACACGTTTTGTGCCGGGGGTTCATAAAACAGAACATGATCAGTATACATCAGATCCCTGCTAAAGCATCGTAAAGGTGATTCTGTGCCCATTAGACAGAAAGGGCAATTAACAGGAATTAAGAGTACAGCAGCAGAGAAACAAAGGAACAACATGGCGATGTAAATAAAACAATTCATGCACATCTTTATTCTAAACATTGCTTTCAGATAGTAACCCTAACCCTTACACCGACCTTAATCACGATGTGATGTTATTAACGTACATGCAATGTGCTGGATATTGAGAAAGAGACTTGTGACTAAAACGCATATAATGTGCACCAACACACTCCGCTTTTCACGTATACCTGACCTGCACAGGAACGGCAAGGCGCGCTTTAGAGACATGTTATTAACACGCTGTACCCCAGCACTATTGGGTGAATTACAGAACACGGTTGTAAATGCACTCTGTTCTTGTAATATTTGGCCTTGCATTCCCACGTGTACTGGCGCGCCCCCATGTGGAAACCGGGGTGTAATTACACTAGGAAAAGATAACATCTGTTTCAGGTCTGTTGGATTTCAGGATTCCTGCGCCATTGAGTTCTTGTCAAACGCAGGTGAAGGAGCCATTACGGGTCGAGCTGCACATTAGACTATGCAAGAATTCAGAATCAGAGGAACACTGTACACGCTTTAATCTGGGGTGGAAATGTTCTGTAAATCCTTATTGCGAACTGGAAGTCTTACCATATGCAGAACCCGGACATGTTTTGAACTGAGTTCAGTGGCTGTATCTCTTCTCAAAAACAACAGCAGCAAAAGACAGTGCTCGTCATCCAGCGGTTTAGCGAATAACACATTGAAAAAGATGGAGGAGTTGCACGGGCCAAGCTTCCTCACGTCTTTGTACTGGCTCTTCGGCAAAGGCTATTTTGACATAACGCACGAAATGCAAGTAAGTTCGCGCGGGACAGAAGTGTGTTTTATTATCCAGAGATGGTTTGTGTTTCTGTATTAATGCAGTCAAACTGTGTGCGATGATAACGGGAAGTTCAGTTTGTCGTGTGTTATGTTGCTTGTGGATTGTATATCTGTGTCAGTGGTCCTCAAAGTTGTGCCCGCGGCAGCTGTTCTTAAATTATGGGTCGTGAACACTTTTCTGGGGTCGTAGCGTGGGAAAATAAAGAAAGCTTTAAACACGTTTTCCAACAAAAGCGCCACAGCAGTCTGTTTACAGATCAACCGATTGAATAGCTGCATTGCCTCTGCATGAGCCCAATCACACGTTAGCTAGGTGGGACATAAATTGTGTCTGGTTCAAGTGCAGGTACTAACTGCAAGTTTAACCAATAGGAGAGTCCAATCATAAGCAAGCAGGATGCGCACAAAATAATACATTTCAGTATGTAGAATTTAATTTTCTGTTTCTCTATTTTTGTATTTTATTTCACCAGACAATGGAAACGCCGTAGTCGATTTACTTACGAATCCACTTTCTCTGAATAATTGTACTGTATGTGTGTAAACATGCTATTTAAAAAATATTTGCATTGCGTATTTTATGTAAATTATTTCAAGAATAAGCACAGCACTCACAATTACTACCTGAGACTTGACCTTATTAGAGTTCCTTCTCGTGAGATATATATAGTCAGCGTGCCCGCAAACAGCCAAGTAAGATCAATTTATGCCTGTGCCCAAATTACTTTGAGGACCCATGATCTATGTGATATGATTGAATTGTAATTTTTTTTTGGGGGGGGGGGGGTTACTGTTACAATAATACAGTGTTAGTGCTAATGAGTTATCTAGTCTAGTAGTAATAAAACAGTAAACTTGACAAGGCTTTAAATTCATTGGAATCATGGCTTTCTCCAATCCAGATTGAGCACAAAAAGATCTACGGCCCTCTGTGGAAGTCCAAGTACGGTCCTCTGGTGGTTGTGAACGTGGCGTCGGCAGACCTGATTGAGCAGGTGCTCCGGCAGGAGGGCAGGCTCCCGGTCCGGAGTGACATGCCTCACTGGAGGGAGTACCGGCAGCTGCGCAGACAGGCCTACGGGCCCCTCACCGAGTGAGTATATCTGACAGGGAAAGCAGCTTCACATAGGCCCGTCTTGACCGGATTCTGTGCCTTATCTGTTTAGTTCTGGTAGTGATACATTCAATAAGCTAATTTTGCAAATTCAATTACATTTCCAACTTAAATGGCTAATCAAGTGAAGTGCGGTGTACCCCGCAATCCAAGTTTACTGGCTGGTCTTCAGCACTAAATGGTTTTAAAATTAGATGAGATATATATATACATATATAAGCATATATACACGCACGCACTCTATAGACCCCCCAGTCCAGGGGCCACACAGCTGCTTCTGAAGGTCTGTCTCTGTTCAGCTCTGCCCGACCGCCACACCTTTACAATATACAGGGCCGGGCAACATCGGGAGTTCGTTTTTGTTGCAGCAGATTGTCAGAAATGTTGATGTTCAACTTGTGGGAGCTCCACTAAGATGTGTGTGATGGGCTGCTGAGCACAGAGAAGCGTTTGGAAAGCAGTGCGCTTCCTTTAGGGAGGGAGTCCCATTTTTAGATTGTAGGGTTAATTTAGGATGAAACTCATATACCTGAAAAACTAGTTCAAAACATTTGTTTAACCTAGGCAAACAGATCCAAGAGTCACTCTGCATGGAAGGGAACAAAACAAGAGTGAAATATCAGTGTGACACTGGGCCATGTTTCAAAGCGTTTCCTGTGTCCTTTCATGAACTGAAATGAGTGTTATTGTTAGTATTTATTGATATTATTATTTGATACTGCATGCTTCTTTCTGCTGTAAGTGACATGCAGAGTGCTTTGAGGTGGTGTGAAAGACTCTATAGCAGTCCAATTCATTGCCCTTGATTTCAGAATGGGTCCTGAATGGCAGCGAATCCGCAGCATACTGAACCCCAGGATGCTGCAGCCCAGGCACGTATCCAACTACTCCCCTGCCATCAACCAGGTGGTGACGGACTTCACCCGGAGGATCCATCGGCTCAGGGATGAGCAAGGGGGCGGGCTGCTGGTCAACGACATGGCCGTGGAGCTCTACAGGTTTGCATTTGAAGGTACGAAAGTGCAGCAGGTGTGGCTTTCTTAGTAACCAGGAGCTGCCCTCCATTACCATTTAAAAAAAAAAAAAAAAAAAAAATCTAGTCATACAAATATCGTGCTGGAGGGTAGGCCTGTTAACTAGCTAGGTTATGTCAGTAAGCTACTGTATACATTTGCAGAAAAAAAAAAAAAAATACAAATTTAAATCTTTTTCCAGGCAGGCATTCCTTTAGCTCAATTCCTCGTTGTTTTTGTGTTTGTTTTGCTTGCTGTATACGTCTGTTTTACAGGAAATCTCTTCTTGTTGTTGCAGATACATGTCTGTTGTTAATCTCTTGCTCTGTAAATGTGTGTCCTGGTAGCTCAATGTTTTAGTTCAGTTTTCAGGCCAGCCGCCTTCAGGACAAGAACAGATTACCATAGCTGGTATTTAAACTTGACATTGGCACAGCATTTGTTAGGCAGCTGTTGTGCTCCCTGCTCATTATTATTGAAGAGATTGTAGTCCCAGTAGTGAGCAGGCGTGAGTTCACAGATGATGAGATGCTAAAAGCTGCTTTGGTAGTTCTCACACATATTATAATCAAGACACTGGACTTCACTGGAGTTTTTCTAAATCAGGATTTTCATCTTCAGTGCCAAGTTCACAATCAGCACCAGGAAAGCAGGCTGTAAAACCAGATCTCACCTTACATTAGTTCCAGATTGACACTGTGCTGGTGTCAAGCCATTCAAGTACGCAATATCAAGCTATTAACCATTGTTGCTGCAAACAATAGCTTCAGATTCTTACCCCCCCCCCCCCCTTTGTGCTGCTGAGTTGATCAAATATGATCTGACCTTTGTGTTTTGTCTAGATAGGGTAAAGTTTAAATGTTATCCTGAGAGATTGTACACAGCTGAAAAGAGCCAGGACTGCAGTAGAGCTGTAAACTGTTAACCAATGTCTGATAGTAACCGGGTTGAGATTTGGCATCTGAGCAGAGTGGCAGCAGCAGTTTCTATCGCACACTGTATGAAGTGCAGAGCAAACACATTGCAAAGCACTTGGGAGCTGCGTGAATAGCACCTACAGTTTCATCAGTCACCAGCTCAAAAGATTGAACAGATGATTACTTAGCGACTAAGACACACTGGAGCAAAGGCCTTGATAAATCTTGTGCAAGCTTGAGTATTAAATTGAAGTCCTTATATGTCACCTGGTAATAAGAACCGTAAACCCATCTGTGAGCGAGAGGATGCAGTTCCACTACCCAGTGCTCGTCCTCGTCCAGCAGCTGACTCATCGTGTCGGCTTTTGCATCAGTCACCCATTCCACCCCTTGTGCGCTCTTTGTGTAGAGAAGAGTGTCTGACCCTCTGCCCTGGGTCTGTCTGCACCTCATCACTGTAACCCCTGGCTCTGGCCTCATCACTGTGCCCCCCGGCCCTGGCCTCATCACTGTGCCCCCCGGCCCTGGCCTCATCACTGTGCCCCCTGGCCTTGGCCTCATCACTGCGCCCCCTGGCGTCATCACTGTGCCCCCTGGCCCTGGCCTCATCACTGTGTCCCCTGGCCCTGGCCTCATCACTGTGCCCCCTGGTTCTGGCCTCATCACTGTGTCCCCTGGCCCTGGCCTCGTCACTGTGTCCCCTGCCCCTGGCCTCATCACTGTGCCCCCTGGCCTCATCACTGTGCCCCCTGGCCTCATCATTGTGCCCCCTGGCCTCATTACTGTGCCCCCTTTCCCTGGCCTCATCACTGTGCCCCCTTTCCCTGGCCTCATCACTGTGTCCCCCGGCCCTGGCCTCATCACTGTGCCCCCCGGCCCTGGCCTCATCACTGTGTCCCCCGGCCCTGGCCTCATCACTGTGTCCCCCGGCCCTGGCCTCATCACTGTGTCCCCCGGCCCTGGCCTCATCACTGTGTCCCCCGGCCGTGGCCTCATCACTGTGCCCCCTGGCCCTGGCCTCATCACTGTGCCCCCTGTCCCTGGTCTCGTCACTGCGTCCCCTGGCCCTGGCCTCATCACTGTGTCCCCTGGCCTCATCACTGTGCCCCCTGGCTCTGGCCTCATCACTGTGTCCCCTGGCCCTGGCCTCATCATTGTGCCCTCTGGCCTCATCACTGTGTCCCCAGGCCCTGGCCTCATCATTGTGCCCCCTGGCCTCATCACTGTGCCCCCTGGCTCTGGCCTCATCACTGTGTCCCATGGCTCTGGCCTCATCACTGTGTCCTCCAGCCCTGGTACTGTTCTTCTGATACTCTTTTTATTTCTGAAAGGTATTTGCTCAGTCCTGTTTGAAACCCGAATGGGCTGCCTTAATGACCACGTCCCTGAAGAAACTCAGAAGTTCATTGAGTCTGTGGGCGAGATGTTCCGCCTGTCATCGGTGGTCGTGCTCTTCCCCAAATCCCTCTGGCCCTACCTGCCCTTCTGGAAGCACTTTGTGGTAGTCTGGGATCATCTCTTCAGAATCTGTGAGTCTGGCCCTGTTCTGAGCCTCCTCAATGTGAACAGGAATGCTCTCAGTGCTGGATCAAGCACGAACCCAGACTCCAAACAGAAAGAGTCTGCTGTGCCACCTAACCCCAATTACATGCCTGTGTTAAGTGTCATTTTCCTGTTTCCTTCTGCACCCAGCCAAGATGCTGATTGACAACAAGGTGAAGGAGATCGAGGGAAAGATAGAGAAAGGTGAGCCGGTGGAAGGGGAGTACCTAACCCACCTGCTGACCAGTGACAAGATGTCAGTGACAGAGATCCAGGGCAGCATCACAGAGCTGCTGCTGGCTGGGGTGGACACGGTAAGTTTGGTTCCTTCACTGTCTTGCTTCCAGCCTCACTGCCAGCTTCTTCATCCACACACAGCTGTGCATGCAGACGATTCCTGGGTAACTCGCTGCACACTGTCCTGGGTCCCGGGTAACTCCCTGAGCACTGTTCTGGCTGCTGCAGCTCCTGCTTCAGTTATTTCAGTTAGTTTTTAATGAACCGCACAGCACTCCCATCCTGTATGAAGGCTAATAGTTCAGGAGTGGCGAGCTACATCCTCCAGACTCATAATTCTGCCTGTATGCAATTGATTTGTTAAATACTGCGCTCCTACAGACGTCCAACACTGTCTGCTGGGCTCTGTACCACCTGGCTCGAGAACCGGAGATTCAGGAGACGCTTTACGAGGAAGTGAAGAGTGTGTGCCGGGGAGACAAAATACCAACGGCAGAAGACATTGCCAAGATGGCGTGGTTAAAGGCAACAGTTAAAGAAACACTACGGTAGGGCTCCACAGAACTCGCTTCCCTTCATTGAGATCCAGCAGTGATGAGCAGCTGTACCTCAGTAGCATGATGAGCTCCACTCGACTGCTGTTGAGGTCACTCATTCTGTCAAGACTGCTTTCCTAGAGGGTCATGCAGCTAGCTGCTATCTCTGATCAGCTCATTGCAGGAGGAGGTGCAAGATTGTGCATGGAACTGCTCCAAGGATATAAGTCCATGTGTGTACCGAGCTGAGTCTTATTAGAGTGAGGAGTCCAGACATGTTCCCTGTGTGCAGATCTCAGTAAGGGCTTGGTTTAAGTATCCCGGAGGAAACTTTAGAAAGCCGTCCCCTAACGATCTTGTTTTAACGACCCTCACAGCAACACGGTGCTATTCTACAACCTATATTGAAGCTGTTTCCTTGCTCTTTAGGATGTATCCAGTGGTTCCAGGTAATGCCCGGGTCATTGTCGATAATGAAATAGTAGTCGGGGGATACCTGTTCCCCAAGGAGGTAGGTCATAAGATATAAGCTCATCAGTTTTGTGCAGGACTTTTGAAGGTTTTTGTGTCAAAGGATAGGCCAGTTACGTATCTAGGTTATGTCAGTAAGCGACTGTATACATTTGCAGTAAAACTTTATTTTTTGTATCTTTTTTCTTGCAAAGCATAAGAAATGCTTATCAGGTTCCTGTTAACTGGTTGATCTTGGTCAAGTGGGATTCTAAAAGATTACCAGTGATTCGTAGTGGCTAGTAAACCCATTCCAAACCCTTCCCACCTCACCCTAGGTACTTAAAATAGTCTTCAGGGGTATGTTGGCATTGTTTTACAATTCCCCTGGACTTGCAAATAGCATTGTCAAGGTGACAACAGCATGCCCCCACCCCCTCTCCAAAGCATTCTCTTTCACAGTAGATAGTCCTGTGTAGAAACCCGGTACAGCAGAGTTGAGTGTTTGAAGCCGTTAGTTCAGTCCAGCTCTTCTTGTTGTTCCAGACCCTTTTCCACCTCTGCCACTACGCTGTGTCCTATGAGGAGAGCAACTTTCCTGAGCCGCACGTCTTCCGCCCAGAGCGCTGGCTCCGCGGGGAGGACAGGTGGAAGCAGCACCCGTTCAGCTCCATTCCATTCGGGTTTGGAATTCGGGCCTGTTTGGGGAGGAGGGTGGCTGAGCTGGAGATGTACTGTGTGCTTTCAAGGGTACAGTATCTGTGCTGGAGATGTACTGTGTGCTTTCAAGGGCACAGTATCTGTGCTGGAGATGTACTGTGTGCTTTCAAGGGCACAGTGTCTGTGCTGGAGATGTACTGTGTGCTTTCAAGGGCACAGTATCTGTGCTGGAGATGTACTGTGTGCTTTCAAGGGTATAGTATCTGTGCTGGAGATGTACTGTGTGCTTTCAAGGGCACAGTATCTGTGCTGGAGATGTACTGTGTGCTTTCAGGGGTACAGTATCTGTGCTGGAGATGTACTGTGTGCTTTCAGGGGCACAGTATCTGTGCTGGAGATGTACTTTGTGCTTTCAAGGGCACAGTATCTGGGTACAGTTTCAAGGGTACAGTATCTGTGCTGGAGATGTACTGTGTGCTTTCAGGGGCACAGTATCTGTGCTGGAGATGTACTGTGTGCTTCAGGGGCACAGTATCTGTGCTGGAGATGTACTGTGTGCTTTCAAGGGTACAGTATCTGTGCTGGAGATGTACTGTGTGCTTTCAAGGGCACAGTATCTGGGTACAGTTTCAAGGGTACAGTATCTGTGCTGGAGATGTACTGTGTGCTTTCAGGGGCACAGTATCTGTGCTGGAGATGTACTGTGTGCTTCAGGGGCACAGTATCTGTGCTGGAGATGTACTGTGTGCTTTCAAGGGTACAGTATCTGTGCTGGAGATGTACTGTGTGCTTTCAAGGGCACAGTATCTGGGTACAGTTTCAAGGGCACAGTATCTGTGCTGGAGATGTACTGTGTGCTTTCAAGGGCACAGTATCTGTGCTGGAGATGTACTGTGTGCTTTCAAGGGCATAGTATCTGGGTACAGTTTCAAAGGCACAGTATCTGTGCTGGAGATGTACTGTGTGCTTTCAGGGGCACAGTATCTGTGCTGGAGATGTACTGTGTGCTTTCAAGGGCACAGTATCTGGGTACAGTTTCAAGGTCACAGTAATCAAACCAGTAGGCTGTTTGTTTGTGTAATACCCATCCCCGAGTGCATGTATGTTTTGCCTAGTCTCACCGCGAGCCAGAAACACGCACAGTAAAAACACACCTCTTTTTTCAATCGCAGTCCAGGGCTTTATTTCCAACACATGTGAACGAAACAGAGAGAGAAATCAAACTCTAAAATAAAGCCTTGGTATTCATTGCAGCCTTCAGGTCTGGACACTTCTCTGTCAATAGTCAATTATTAAGCAGGTCTGAAAGCTGGAGAGGGAGAGGGTATTACCCTTATAAAAATATCCCATAGTAAAAGCACAGCAAAGTGTAAGAAAGCATAGGTGAGCATTGTAAAGCACAGAGAGGTCTGGTAAAGCTTTGTGAACCAAACGTGTTTTTCTGAGTGTGTCTTTTTGTGCAGGATGGTATTTGCTTTTCACAAAACAACTTGTAAGCCGTTTGTCTGTTCCTAATTTTGCATTATTGCAGATATACTGCTGATTTCTTGCAGAAAGGTGTCTGCGATGAAGGTTTAGACTGCAGTATAACAAGGTTGATACCTGGGTTTGACCTGAGAAACTAAAACTTTCAGAAAGGCTGCAAGACGTTAAACACGGCTGGGTCGATAGACCAATGATTTACCCGAGTGTCTGTCTGTGTGTGCCTGCAGTGCCGAGCTTGTACAAACTGTACTGGGAATCCATTACCTATTGGCAGTGAATTTCTTCTCGATTCTACAATGTTCATTCTCCACAAGGCTCTGCTTTCTGGAAGGGCAAGCCACCTGAGACCACCTGCGTTTTTCATTTATAATAAACAGTAAACCTGGCTAAAAAATGCAGTTTTTATATATCATTGTAACTGCTTGTGTGAATGCAGCTCTGACTGTGTGAATGCAGCTCTGACTGAGAGCTCACCTCTGACTGTGAGCGCAGCTCGGATTGTGAGAGCATAGCTCTGATTGTGAATGCAGCTCTGATTGTGTGAATGCAGCTCTGATTGTGTGAGTGCAGCTCTGATTGTGTGAGTGCAGCTCTGATTGTGTGAGTGCAGCTCTGATTGTGTGAGTGCAGCTCTGATTGTGTGAGCGCAGCTCTGATTGTGAGCGCAGCTCTGATTGTGTGAGCGCAGCTCTGATTGTGAATGCAGCTCTGATTGTGAATGCAGCTCTGATTGTGTGAATGCAGCTTTGATTGTGAATGCAGCTCTGATTATGTGAATGCAGCTCTGATTGTGTGAGTGCAGCTCGGATTGTGAATGCAGCTCAGATTGTGTGAGTGCAGCTATGATTGTGTGAGCGCAGCTCGGATTGTGAATGCAGCTCTGATTGTGTGAGTGCAGCTCTTATTGTGTGAGCGCAGCTCGGATTGTGAATGCAGCTCGGATTGTGAGAGCATAGCTCTGATTGTGAATGCAGCTCTGATTGTGTGAGTGCAGCTCTGATTGTGAATGCAGCTCTGATTGTAAATGCAGCTCTGATTGTGAATGCAGCTCTGATTGTGTGAATGCATCTCTGATTGTGAATGCAGCTCTGATTGTGTGAATGCAGCTCGGATTGTGAATGCAGCTCAGATTGTGTGAGTGCAGCTCTGATTGTGTGAGCGCAGCTCGGATTGTGAATGCAGCTCTGATTGTTTGAATGCAGCTCTGATTGTGTGAATGCAGCTCTGATTGTGAATGCAGCTCTGATTGTGTGAGCGCAGCTCGGATTGTGAATGCAGCTCTGAATGTGTGAGTACAGCTCGGATTGTGAATGCAGCTCTGATTGTGTGAGAGCAGCATGGATTGTGAGAGCATAGCTCTGATTGTGTGAACGCAGCTCTGACTGAGAGTGCAGCTCTGATTGTGTGACTGCAGCTCTGACTGTGAGCACAGCTAGGATTGTGAGAGCATAGCTCTGATTATGTGAGCGCAGCACTGATTGTGTAAACGCGGCTCTGATTGTGTGAATGCAGCTCTGACTGAGAGCGTAGCTCGGATTGTGAGAGCATAGCTCTGATTGTGTGAGCGCAGCTCTGACTGTGAGAGCATAGCTGTGATTGTGTGAACGCAGCTCTGATTGTGTGAATGCAGCTCTGACTGTGAGAGCGCAGCTCTGATTGTGTGAATGCAGCTCTGACTGTGAGAGCGCAGCTCTGATTGTGTGAATGCAGCTCTGACTGTGAGAGCGCAGCTCTGATTGTGTGAATGCAGCTCTGACTGTGAGAGCGCAGCTCTGATTGTGTGAATGCAGCTCTGACTGTGAGAGTGCAGCTCTGACTGTGTGAATGCAGCTCTGACTGTGAGAGCGTAGCTCGGATTGTGAGAGCATAGCTCTGACTGTGAGAGCGCAGCTCTGATTGTGTGAATGCAGCTCTGACTGTGAGAGCGCAGCTCTGACTGTGTGAATGCAGCTCTGACTGTGAGAGCGCAGCTCTGACTGCGAGAGCGTAGCTCAGATTGTGTGAATGCAGCTCTGACTGCGAGAGCGTAGCTCGGATTGTGTGAGCGCTGCTCGGATTTTGAAAGCGCAGCTCGGATTGTGTGAGCGCAGCTCTGACTGAGAGCGCAGCTCTGATTGTGTGAATTCAGCTCTGACTGTGAGAGTGCAGCTCTGATTGTGTGAGTGCAGCTCTGACTGAGAGCGCAGCTCTGATTGTGTGAATGCAGCTCTGACTGTGAGAGCGCAGCTCTGATTGTGTGAGCGCAGCTCTGACTGTGAGAGCGCAGCTCTGATTATGTGAATGCAGCTCTGACTGTGAGAGCGCAGCTCTGATTGTGTGAATGCAGCTCTGACTGAGAGCGCAGCTCTGATTGTGTGAATGCAGCTCTGACTGAGAGCTCAGCTCTAATTGTGTGAGTGCAGCTCTGACTGAGAGCGTAGCTCGGATTGTGTGAGCGCAGCTCAGATTTTGAAAGCGCAACTTGGATTGTGTGAGCACAGCTCTGCAGGGTGCATGTCACTCATGTACTTTTCTTCTCTGTTTCTTTCCCACTGTAGATGATTAAACAGTTTGAAGTGCGTCCAGATCCCTCTGGGATGACAGTGAAGGCAAAGACCAGGACGCTGCTGGTTCCTGGAACTCCGATCAACCTGCAGTTCCTGAACAGGAAATAGAGGAACCCTTTTTTGTGTGTGTGTGTGTGTGTGTGTGTGTGTGTGTGTCTATTTTTAATCCCATACAATAAAGGCATGTAGCATGTTTAGTTAATGATGGAAGTTCAAAGCTGTGGCGAGAGCTCTGATCCAATTGCTGGGCATTGATCTTTCATTGATCTTCCATTAGTGTTACTGGGCATTGATCTTCCATTGATCTTCCATTAATGTCACAGGTTTTACTCGAAATGGTTTGCATTGATCTTCCATTAATGTCACGGTTTTACTCGAAATGCTTTACAGCTAACAAACTCATTCTAGAACTCTTAGCTGTCATGCGCATCCTTTGTATTTCCCTTTTGAAGATGCTGTGTGTTGCTATCCTGTTCGGGTGAAAGCATGGCACTGATTTGAAAGCGTGGCGCTCATGAGAGGAAGCAGCTGACTGGTCAGTGATGAGGTGTTCAAGGGATGCACACTAGCAGAACAACTAGAAGGGATACAAAACTACTGGAAGAGCCAGCTAGCATTGTTTAAAATGAACAACCTTATTTTCTATACACAGTGCAATGTAAGATGATGTTGTTATTATTATGTGTCTATTTAGCAGACACCTTTATCCAAGGAGACTTGGAGACTAGGGTGTGTGAACTGTTCATCAGTGTCACTTACAAGAACATCTCACCCGGAAAACGGGGCACAAGGAGGTTCAGTGACTTGCTCAGGGTCACACAGTAGAGTAGAGTGTGAGTTAGTGGCAGAGCTGGGATTTGAACCCGGGACCTCCTGGTTACAAGCCCTTTTCTTTAACCACTGGACCACAAATGCAAATGGTCACTGTTGAAAATCAGAAGTGTGTGTGTTGAGTGGGGTAAAGCTGTGTGAGTAGAAACCAGTGTTTTTACCTGTTTCTATTGTAAACAGTATCTTCATTTGTATTAGATTTTAAAACCGTTCCATGTTTTATATTGTTTTATCACAAAGGAACAAATGCTTAATACACAAATCAATCAATATATTAATAAAGTATATTTTACAAATAACATGTGGACCCAATTATTCTGTCATGTTCTTCATCATTATTCTGAGGACATTATTCAGTGAGTGGAAAGAAAACATGAGTACAGGTAGCCACCTAGTGGACATAACTTGCTATTGACTCATAAATAGTTTTAATAAAAAATAATTTTTTTCCTGTGGATATGGGTGTAAGACGAGGGAATATAAAGTTAATACTTCTTTATACAATGCATTTATTATCTTTAACACACATGTTTTTTTTACTATAATTATTTAATTTCTTTACCATACATTACCATTCTTTAATGATATTGTTTTGCTGTAGTATTTTATAAGAAGCAAGGGAGTCTATAAGGTCAGTGGGGTAAGTCTTGAGTCCAGCATGCAGAAGTAATGCACGGCTGGTCACGATGGAGT